>NC_140568.1:28260553-28483053 GCF_057381845.1 Rhamphochromis longiceps | reverse complement strand
GCTCCTACCCCGGCAGCCATCCATATCCCCTTCACCCCCGTCCTCTCCCTCTTCTAGCTCTGAGTGCCGCACTCTGGAGTCCAGCATCCAGCGAGTGGTCTATCATGACGGGCAGCAGGACGCGGGGGATGATGGGGCATTGTCCGCGGTGACGACAGTCACCAAAGAGATTCTTCAAGAGGCAGCAGAGCACATCAGAGCAACGCTGGGGGAGATTCTTGGAGGTGAGAGAAGCACAGGCGCCCTCCCCCCAGGGGGAGTAATGGGGCGATGAAGGAGGACACACACAAATCCCCTGACATGACTCGCTTAACACTCACCAGGAGAGATCGAGAACGAGAAAGATGAAGGGTGGTGAATGTGAGTAAGTAAGAGCTCGGAGAGACACACAGAGTCCCGTAATGTGACTTTTTTTCTTTTTAATTTAGCTTAGTCTGTTTTCCTCTTTTGTCAGGTAGTTGTATTTTCCTCCTAAAGTAACAAAGGTTATCACAACAAATCAACGTGAAATGAAAAAAAGTAGATGAGCAGAGAACAAAAATGTGTGTAAACTACGCGTGTGAACTCTATTAGAGACAAAACTTTCTAGTTTCTGTGTAAGCTAGAGTAAAATATTCTTTGCATGTAATGATATTTTATGCCGTCAATAACAAAATAACTCCATAACTCCCCATAAAACTTTAATTGAGATGCTTTCCGTGCACATGTTGTTAAGCCAGTAAAACAGCCTGCCAAACAGGTACTCCAGACGTCGATGCTAGGCACCTGTGTGGAGGTTAGGTTGCAGAAAGCATCTGATCCTTGTTCGATAATGCTCTACATCAACTTTCACTGAGATTTACAGAGAGACAGACAGAGGAAAAGTGAATTAAGGTGGAGAATGGAGGGAAACGGCAGAGAGAGAGGAGTAAAGTGCAGAGACAGAAAAGAAAGATGAATAGAACAGGAGAATCATGTGCTGTGAGTAGTCCACTGCTCATATTTCTCTGGGAGAGTTCTTTGTACAGGTTCATTGATTCCTACAGGAACTCAGCTCTTTCCCTAAATAACATAAGGTCTTTGAGAAGACAGTTATCATGGAGGTGGGGTCTGGGTATACATCCCAAACAGACAATTCACACTTTAAGGCTGTTTTTACATAACTGGTTGACTGATAAATCAGACTCATTCACTGATATCCTCAAATATGATTTAGAGAGATCACACAGTGGTGCAAGCGGCTTCCAAAAAGCCAAACTTACTTTTTTCATAAGCATAAAAGAAAATTATTGCTTGCACTGATTTCTTTTCTCTTACAAAATGTCTTTCAGTGTCCGCTTGATGAAAAGGAGAAAATAATAGCACAAACACCTAATATTATTTATACACTAACAAAATCATGTCCTAAATATTATTCTTACTGTCTCATTTTATTAGGAGTTAATCGTTCTCTGTGTGCTGTGTTGTCTTTGTGATGTACAAACAGTATTAAGTGTAAACCTGCCCAAGCAAGTGCACAACCTTGTAACTAATCATACTGAAATGTAGGAAAACAGAAGTGTAAATTGTCAGTAATTATTTACTTTTAGCGATTTATTTTTTCACTCTTAATTCGTGGAGCAACCTACCATTACGCGGATTGTGTATATGAACTTGTGAAAGAGAGCCAGAGTTAGCATGACGATTGCACTCTGCACTTGTTTTTTGGATGAAACATGGCCGTCATTCAGCACAGCTGGAGGAGCTCGTGAAATCCTTGGAGCAATGGGGGGAAGTCGCTGTTGGTGAGCACAATGAAGTGAAGTTACAAGGTGTGCGTTCGATCACAAAGTGAATCTAAACAGAGAGACTGGCTGGAGTAGAGAGTCTGATATAGCTTTGTTCTTATATGCTCATCAAAGCAACACAGCGGCAGGTGCATCGTATTTCATAGCACTTTATGGGAGGAAGTATAACCAATGCAAGGAACAATGATTCCATTACTTTGAGTTTAACTGTGAGCTAGTTTCAGACCAGTGGGTTATCATATTGGGTTGCATTCAGCATCTTATCTTGGAAGTGTATCAGTGATGTATAAATTGATTGTCACTACAAAGATCAATCCAGTAAAATGTGCAAACCAGTGTCTGTACCACTCAAATACTAGACTCATAGATAGCATCGCATTTCTTGAAGGAAAAAAAAAGTTTTTCTTAATCTCTGACAGAGAGACTTCATTATTTGAAAATACATCAGTTTAAGTGTAAGAGTCAGAGCTGACCTTGTTGTGGGAAAATGTTGCTTTTTGGGGCCATGGGAACAAACTGGTCATGAGGCTGAGTGTCAGTGCTGTGTCGTGTCCAGCTTACTTAATACACCCATTAGCATAAGGGCGTGTGATTAATTTTCCTAAGGGGCCACACGAGAAACTGAGACCCTCCGCAATAAGCCAAACCCGGTTCTGCTTAATATTTATTTTATCTCGTTAAAAGCTTATTGGTGCAGCTCTCCACAACAGTCCAAGTTTCTCACGTCGGCCCCTTGGGAAAATTAATTGCCCACCGCTGCACTGTTTACCCAGTCAGTGCTATTTGGCCATATATTCATATAACAGTTTTCAATGTCATGTACAGTGCTTAACAAATTTATGAGACCATGTATATATATGAGTTCTCTGAGAAATCAGAAAATCAATTAATCATTACATTCAACCATTACAACATTTTTTCCTTTTCAGGAATGCAATAAATATAATTTTTGAAGTAAATATAATCCTCTGAATAAAAAAAAGAATAATATTCTTCATCATCACCTTTTTTCTACTCTTTTGGAAAACAGTAAATTTTAAAATTCAACAACAATAATTATAATTTAGCATTAAAACTATTAATTTAAAAGCTCTTTCAGTTAAAGACTTTGCGCATACTAGTGATGGGTACTGAAACATAAAAAATGATTTGGGTGATTATAAATACTGGTAACTTACCCCAGCAAACTTATAATAAATTTGTTAACCACTGTATTTTGTGTTATTTTACAAAAAGGTAACTTAGTTTTGTTAATAAACTCAGTCTTTAGGTTTGTAACAATTAGACTGTTAAACCTACCTACTATGCAGGTTAGTGTCAGGTAATAATTATTTGCGAAACTGCTTTTTTTTTTTTCTTGCTACTGACTTTTACTTTAAGATGAATCAGTCTCCCTTCACCACCGAACCATGAAGTGTGTTATTAACAAGCCCTGCTTCTCCTACCATCGCATAGCAGAAATACTGTCCATGTAATTTGTATTAGAGGACTGATGAAAGTCCACCCTGATCTCTCTGTCAAGTAAATCTGTAGTCAGGTTGTAATCATGTGTCAACATCAACTCTAATAGCAGTAAAACCAGTATAAATAATCTTTCCCTAGCAGGAGCAGTAAAGCTAACAGGACAGTGAGGGAGCTGTCAGTGGAGCACAGTCTGTGCACGTTGCAGTATTAACATAAGGTCTAATTAGATAACAGGGCTGTGTTGTTCCTGACAGCATTGTGTTTGCATGAATGCAAAAATTCCATTTGTTGCAGCATTGTAACATCGTTTTACTTACCTTTCACATCTGGAGAGGGAATTCATGCTTTATATATTTTTTTCTGTTATTTGTTGTGAAACCGTTTTGGATCCTTATATGTGTGTGTTTCATATAACTGTTAGTCTGTTTGTATATGTGCTGACTGGATGTAGACTTGATGCAGCAGCTGACTCTGGAGGTAAAGGAGTTTTCGGATGGAGAGATGACCGTAGTACTCACTTCGATGGCTACAGATAAGGAGGTAAATTCTTATTAAATAAAGTACCAGTCTTATGCCAAAAATCACATCACAGGATCTATGAAAAGTACTTTTTAAAAAGTTTTGAGCCACCACTCATTTGTTTATATTTTGCTTCCAAGTAGGCAGACTTTCTTGTAAAGCTTCATAGTGGTGTTTAGGAGAAGTTCTCCAGGCTTTCTGAAGGTCTTTTAAAGTTTCTCTTTGCACATTAACTGCTTTTTCACTCATAAGAGAAATATATATATATATTTTTATGATGCTGACAGATGAATTTTGAAAGCAGTTTTCCATCAGACCCTGCAGCTGATCCATCTACTGATCACTGAAGCCACATCAGAAATGGTCTCAGTGGAAGGATGGCTGTCAAAAAGTCATTCTTAAGGAAGGGAAATGTGGAGAAAAAGGCTGCGGTATGCCAACCTACACAAGAACTGGACTGAAAATCAGTACCAACAGGGTCTATGTAGTGATGAATCCAAGAGGAGGTCATGTGAGAGATAAAACAGTGAGTTTCTTCAGCCATTTGTAAAACACGATGGAACTAACGTCTTTCAAGAAGCCTGAAGGACTACTCCTGAAAGAGTTCAAGCTGTGTTGAAGAATAAAAGTGCCAAATACTGACTTCCAAGTTTGCTATAATTGTACAAACTCTCTTTTTGCCCTATATGCTGTATTTCCATGCATGGAAACGTGTGAATGCGTGCCTACTTCCTGTTTTCCTATCAAAATATAAAGCAATGAGTGGTGGCTCAAGACTTATGCACAGTTTTCTGATATACTCCTATGAACCGTACACAACACAAATCAAAATCAATGGTTATGTGTACTTTATTTATTGTACACAGTAATACATAAAGTGTGCTGATAATGGAATATTGGATTAATGTCCTTATTATTTTTTACTATCCCATTAGTCTTCTTTTTAGTGTTTCGTGGGTTGTAATGTTTTCAGAGAAGCTCAGAAAACTTCTGTTGTCTTTTAAGCGACAAAAGAGAAAGAGATAATGTTTCATTTGTTAAAAAGTTACTTTTGATGGATACATCGCACCTTCGCTGTGTCAAATTTGGGAGGTGCTGTAGTGTAGAAGAGGAGCCCCTCTGCTGTTGTGATGTTCTGCATTTGGATGAGATGTAGATGGAAGCTCGAGAGCCTCGCACACAATCATGTATCACCTTCCTCCCCACTGATTCCAAAAATGTGACACACACACACACACACATATTGAAACATTTGTGTAATGCTGGTGATGACTTCTCTAGCTCTGTCACTCTTTTTCTTCCTCTTCACATTTGCAAACAACACACACACACGCACATACACGCACATACACGCAAACAGGGTGCTTTAAGCCTTTAAGTTTACCCCTTGCTTTTCTCCCTGCTAATGTGTTCACCCCCCCCACCCAAAAGCACCCCCCCCCCCCCCCCCCACCACCACCAAAATAAAAAATTATTCATTATTTCTTTTATATCTCCTTCTCACTTCCAAAGCCCATTTTTCTCAGCAGCTGCCTAGCGTGCAGTATTAGGCTATGTGTAAAATAAATGATGTCTGTAGCCGTAGGGGTATGGCTCTGCCTCCCCCAGAAAACTACCTAACGTCCAAGGAACATTAAACACCCAGATCCTCGTTTAGCGAATAAATAACCATTCATTTGAATGGCTTTGTCTGTGTTTGCGCACCGGACTTTCTGTGCATATTTTACCAGCGCTGAGCCTGCATGCTGTGTGTCAGGAGGGAGAGAGAGAGAGAGAGAGAGAAAGAGAAAGAGAGAGAGGGCCCATTAAAGACTTAATATAGAATAAATGGCCAGGGGCTTGTGTGTCGCCAGCGGACCCCAACTCCACAGCGTCATGGTGGGTTACTAATGACCTGAGATCGGGCTCCAAAATGAACTCCTTATATGCATGTCATTTGCAGTGTGTATATATTTATATATTATTTTTTAATTGTGTTTGAAAAGAGAGTAAAACGGTATGAGAGTCATTTATTGAGGGAGGCTTAGGGAAGTTCTGCCTTAAATGATTCTTTCCAGAAAACT
Source organism: Rhamphochromis longiceps (assembly GCF_057381845.1). Lineage (NCBI taxonomy): Eukaryota > Metazoa > Chordata > Actinopteri > Cichliformes > Cichlidae > Rhamphochromis > Rhamphochromis longiceps. The sequence continues at coordinate 28,477,241 of NC_140568.1, read as the reverse complement.
AAATAAATTAGATTCAATTAGTCTTTAATGGTTTATGTGCTATGTGTTTGTCAAAGTGTTCTCTCTGTGTGTGTGTGTGTGTGTGTGTGTGTGTGTGTGTGTGTGTGTGTGTGTGTGTTGGATGGTTAAAGAGGGCAGAGTTAGATTTTTGTTTAAAAAAAAAAAAAAAGATGTCTGTGATTGCCTAGTTAGCAGAAGAAAAAGCTTGCAGTGTGTGGTGTAACGATACGGACACATCGTATATACTGACTAATGTATTTTTGTATACTGTACAAACATACATTAGTCAGTCTGGGTGCTCCTCTATTACAGGAAGAGAAAAGTACAAACGAAATGAGCTTCCTCCCTTCAGAGTCACTACAGTTGAAACTGCAAAGGCAAATATTTCTGTCGGTTTCTCAAACACTGTTATTGTGTTTGACTATAGAAGAATAAAATACTGCTGCTGCTCCTGCACAAGAGCAACAATTATCTGAATTTTTCAGTGCTTCACCTTACAGAAGCAACGTTACATTTAAATGCCGCAGCGCGACCTTATTTAAATATTTTTGACATTAGAGTTAGTTTTCTGCATGACAGCAAGTTTCTTCGTGATGTGTACTATAAAGCACCAAGCATGGTGCTGCTCTGGGAATCAGGAGGAGCAATGTAAATCTTTGAAAACCCCCCCATGTTATAGCTGTGTACTGTCACTAGTGGTCAGCACCAAAACAAAAATAAATAAAAAAACTAGCTCAGCCCGTTCTGTGGAGAACATGGATGACACAATAGGAAAAAAAAATTATACTAAAGTTAAATTTAGTTCATTTATATTCATATAGGACCAAATCACAGCAACAGTTACCTCAAGGCACTTTATATTGTAAGATAACGACCTGACAATAATGCAGGGAAAACCGAGAAAACGCCAACAATCAGATGACCCCCAACGAGCAAGAGCTTTGGTGACAGTGGGAAGGAAAAACTCCCTTTTAACAGAAAGACATCTCTGGTAGTACTGGTGAGAAAACCACCACCAACCACTGGAACCAAGTGTGAATCAAGTGCTAAAAACAGTTAAAACTTTCCACTGCCATTGTTTGTTTGTTTTTTCTTTATGATGTGACATTTTTGTGCTTCTTCCTGCTCTGTAGGCTTTTTAGAGGGCTACATGCTTTGGAGCCTCTACGTTAGTTAAATTCCTACAGTCTCTCTCATTATGCAGCCAAAGACCTGCACAACTGAACACCAATAAATCCCACATAACACAATAGTTCTGAGTGGGGTGTACAGTCAGTAGCAAAGGTCTTAGCAAAACCCTTACTAACTTCTAATAGGAACCATTAACCCTAATAAAAAGAGCATATTGTGTCCATTACTCCCTCTGGTGTTGTTTGAAGACTATTAAAAAAAAATCAGATCTGATCCAGATGCACCACATCAGTCACTTCTGTCACTCACTTCTTTTGCAAAATAGCGAGATGTTCCAGCTGTTCAGTAGCTTGCTTTATTAGACAGCTAGTTAGCTGATGAGCATTAACATTTGAGTCAGTTCACAACATAAAGTGACTCTGAGCTCAGACTACCAAGATCGTTGTGAAGGAGTCTTTGGAAAATCTTCTCCCCTGTATGAGGTCCATAGCCCCCAAATTTTTGAGAACCCCTGCTGTACAGATTCCTTATGAGATGCTGTGTTTGCATCCATTACAGCTTCCATGCTCTGTGGTAGATGCATTGTATCAACTAGTAAAAAAAGCACCACAGCAGTGCAGCACCATAGGGGTCAAGGGCGTTGCTCAAGGGCACGTCGCTGTTGTGCATCATCACCTTGATCATTTGAAAAGTTTTGTGTAACACTTACATTGACCTCAAATTGATGAACACAAAACCCCCCCACTAAAGACGCATTATTCGCATATTCATGCCAGCACGTGTGTGTTTGAGCTTTTCACAGCTCAGAAATTAGCGCTGGCAGATGAAGCTTCGGTCAGATGAAGAGTTGTCATGCTGTGGAGTTGATGAACTGTGGGAAGGACAGGAGCCCACAGCCACACACAGACGTACACTCGCTCAGAGAATATGCGAATAATGTGATTTTTTTTTTCATATGTTAATATGGATATCTAAGAAGTACAATGTGTTTTAGAGTTCCTCGTCTTTTTTTCTCTTTTTCTTTCTTTTCTTTTCTTTTTTTTTTTTTAAAGCTGTTTCCGCTTCTCGGAGGATCAGGAAAAGTTTGCATGTTAGTTCAGTAATTTAATGTTACACCAAGATACAATAACTATTTTGATGGTATTTGTTTTCTCTGTGCGGCAAACAAAATCATTCATCTTATGCTCTGTGTGCGCGTGACCACTCTAACTGTGTGTGTGTGTGTGTGTGTGTGTGTTTGTTATTGTGTTGATGTCTATATCTCTATTTGTTTTCTGTCATTTTTCCAACCTGCAGTGGCAGAAGGTTCAGTAAGTTAGTCTTTACAGTGTATATCTGTAACCATGGGTAAGAGTTTCACTAATTCCAGGTTACCTTAACTTATGAACAAGGTTTGAGGTATGAGTCCTCAAACCCTGTATTTTGGAGAATGTACTTTTTTGGTTTTGATGGGAAAATAAAGTGAAACAAAATTGTTTTGATGCGTCTCCTGTGGTTGGGGTTAGTAAAAGATGCTAGACTGGTTGATAAAATCTCTGGTTAAGCCATCAGGCTGTTGTTATGTTCAGAGAAGAGGTGGTTAGACCTTATAGGGTTAACTGGGGACAGCAACTCACTTATACCTGAAGTGGGCAATGTGGGGTTAATCAGAACAGAACCATGGACTCTCATCACAGCAGCTCCACAGTCAGCACAGTGTGCCCTGAAAAGGCTGTATATAAAAGATGGACATAACTACCGGGCTATCACCCACTATTTTTTAACTCTTGATTTGAAGCCTCGATTTTTAAGTATTGTAGCTGATGCCATCTTGGGTGTGACCATATTTGGAAGAAAGGGTGTCATGATGACTCATCAGAAAACACCAGTAGCATCCATAGGCCCGTTGGATGCTTCATACACAGATATCTGCTTATTAGTGCAGCATATGAATAAGATATTTGAATTTGTCTTTAGTATTAACACAGAAAGCCATTTTATTGTTGTCATTGTTATTATTTGTCAGATACTTGCAATTAAAAATGCATGAACAACAAAAACATGGCGAGATGTCAGCTCAGCGCCTCACATCCGCAGAAGCTGACACAGTAGTGCCGATGAGTTAGCATTATTTTGGATGTTGTTTACTTTTCCTGTTTTCATTTATGCGATGTTTTGTGTTGTTGAGGTAGATTTGTTTGTTCTGTTCTATCTGATTGTGTTTGCGTACGTGTCCATCTCCATCTGAGCTGCGCTTTAGGTTTCATTTTGGCAACGTTGATTGTCTCTAATGTGTTGTTTGTTCGCAGTCTTCCGGCCCTTCTGTTTGTTTATGCAGGGCCAGTTTTGCCCTACGCCACTTGCACAAATAATTATGCTCGCTAATGAAGGGGCCCGCAGCCACGGCACTCAGTAAATGCCTTTCTGATGAGACGCACTAGGAGACAGCAGGTGCAGGGTGGGCCTCCCAGGGACTAAGATTGAAGACCAGGAAGCCAGGGTGCCCCGCCCCTCCACCCCCTCTATTTTTCTATTACTCTCTGGGATTCTGTGTCTTTCTTTCTTGCGCTGTAGTGATTTTCTGGGTGAGCAGACTCATAAAGCACATAGTGCTGTAGCCATGTGAAACATCCCTATATTAAGAAGGAATGCATAAAGATTGCATTCTATTTACAGTATCCTGGGATTTCTTGATGGTTTTTTTGTTTTTTCCCCCAACTAGTTTAAGTGTTAGATTGCATCTTCTTACATAGTAAAAATACTCTTGTGGTATAAACACATCAACAAGATTCCAAGATACATATTTTGATGTAAATTTGTTTGGCTACAGTGCACATTATACTGTTTGTGTCATGTACAAAAATATGGCATTTATTGAAACCATTTTGATGCTGCACAAGAGTCTCCGCTCCATCTTCAGCATCTTACGCTGATGTTTCTTCCTCATCTCTGCTGAAGAAGAATCTTCTGAATCTTTCTCTTCCCCATTTTCATTCTCCCCCTGTGGCTTCCTCAGGCTTTGAGGGCAAACAAATAAACAAAACAAAACATTTATAGACTCAGTGCTCGCATCTTGGCCCCCAAATCCCCGCACTTAGAGCTGAGTGAATGAAGCATGCGGAGAAGGCCCATATGAGATAGACTGAAAGACATTTGGGTTTCTTCCTCTGCAAACTTTCATACCACCCTCCCCTTTCCCCTCTGTCTTTCCAAAAACTTCATAAGCAGTAATACTCTTGTGTACGCATGTGTGAGCAGGAGTGTGAATAAGAGTGAATGGCTGTTAGTATGCAAGTACATGCGTGTGTGTGTGTACGTGTGTGTGTGTGAGTTCAGCAATGCGTGTGTGTTTGGCAAGTGGTATATACTGCACATGTGTGCGTGCATTTGCATGTGTGTGTTTGAGCAGGGAGGTGTCAGCTCGCTCCTTGCCACCCCATTTACTGTAGCTGTACCGCTGTGATCACAGACAGATGTATAAATCAAACCTCGCTTGATGGATTCATCAGGGTGGCGAAACGATCGCCTGAGAAGAACTCGCAACTCTCTTAGCATTCTGTGTTCTGACGGAAAGGGTATGCAAAGAGCCTAAATGGATGAACGCTTGATTAATTCTTTGCCGGAGATGTTGGCGACAGCAGGAAATGTGTTTTTGCTTTGACTGTGTTTGCACGGGAATTTACGCACGCGGGGCGTGAGTTATGAGGCCTGAGTTTTGTACCTAAGGCTATTGTGCATAATGACGGCAGGTTGGGAGAACTGCAAGCAGCCGCTAAAGACTTGCTACCTGTGGAGCAAAGACAGCCAATGAGAGAGAGAACGTGTGTGTGTGTGTGTGTGTGTGTGTGTGTGTGTGTGTGTGTGTGTGTGTGTGTGTGTGTGTGAGAGAGAGAAAAGTGTGTGGATAAAGGCCTAGTCTGAGAAACAGATGCCTATAAACAGTTTGAGAACAAGATGTAAAGAGTTAAGATGCAAAAAAAGTAAGAGGACAGTTGAAAGAGAGAAAAACACATTTGAGTTTATTGAAAAAGTATTTTTATTTTTTTTTAAAAAGCATAGAAATTGTACTCAAAAATGTTGTGTCAACCGTGGGTTCAACCCTATTTTGGCTATTCATAGTAATGGTTGCAGGTCAACGGTGTGACAAGTAGTCATCAAAGTTTTGATGTTACAGCTGGTCTAAACCAAAAAAGGAGCTCACACAGCTTACGCTGACACCACACAATCGCCAACATAATTTTTCCTTCAGTTGTCGGTGTAAGTGTTGTTTGCCTTCTTTCTTTCTTCTGCGCTTAAGAGCTCGATGTGATGCTGGCAAATAGACAAATCATAATCAAAAAGATCTGCCGGCATCACAGAATATAATCAGCATTTAGGGAAAACACAAAAAAGCATCATGCTGCAAATACAGAAAACTCCACTGCGAAACGCTTCAGAGTTAACAGCACAGAAGCCTAAATGAAATAATAATGAATGAAGGAAAATAACAGCATTCAACCCACTTAAGCTCATTTTGCACTTTGGCAACAATTAGTCCTTTCCCAGCTATCTTCATCACTTTATTGTGCCTCCTAATAGCCCTCTGTGCTTCCTGCACGTTTATGGTATTTTGTTGTATTTTCTCCTTTTGCAGAATTGGAGTTTTGCTTGGAGTTTTCTTAGTTTGCCTTTGCTTTATATTTTCTTAAGTTGTAGTCCATTGAGCTTTTAGTGCCACTGAGTGCAATTGTCTATTGCTGGAACTTAAGAATAAGGAGCATACAAAATGACCCAATGAACTGCAGTGAAGCATGTAGTAAAAAGCCACAACACTGGCCGTAAATATCAGTTAAATATCTCAGTGCCTGCTGACTTTCCAAGCTCATCATTTTAAGATCACCTCACATTTCAGAATGTAAAGTAAGTTTTCTCACTGATGCTAAGTGACAGCAAGGACTGTGAATTTAAACTATCTATACAAGAACAAGGACTTTCACCTTTTGGTAAACACGTTACTAAAAAGTCAAATTAAAAGCAAGTCAAGTGAAGGATTTAAAGTAACTAGGTTTCTCGAGGTAAGGCGGCCACCGGTAAGTGCAACAAATGAAATACAGGTTTCTGTGTCCATATCCTAAGGTTCATGGAGATAGTTAGCAAGTGGTTTTTATATCTAACATGTTGATAATTTATAAGAAAAGGCAATCTGTGTATCTGGAGGTGGCAGAGGGAGAAAGAGGAGGGGCAGGCAATATGAGTAGTAATTTACTCAGTTAAGAGCCAAATGGCAGACAGACTGTCGCCCTGCGTGTTATCGCAGAGATTCGCACTCTGCTCGTTTTCTGACTATATTTCCGTGTGTGTGTGTGTCTGTGTGTGTGTGTAGTTTTGAGTGCATATGCACACAGTTGGCTCTTAGCTTCACTAGCATCATCTGATCATTTCTGTGTATATTGTACCATAAATGATGAAGCCTTTATTGCTCTCCTAGATCTCACATGTGCGTACACCAGTTCATGTCGGCTCCTAAACTTGCATCACAGCACACGAGCGCAGGTGAACTCATGTGTGCGTCTGCATGCGTTCGTGCCACGTGCGCGTTTGCTTGTGTGTTTGTACTTATGTGAGTGAATATGTGTGTTTTAACGAATCTTGGGAGGCTTCATTGCACTCATCAGGATATCAGTGTTGAGAAATGGCAGTGTCAGTGAAGTGACAGTTGTGTGTGTGTGTGAGGATTGATGAGCCCGAGTCTGACAGCAGCCATATTGTGGAGCGAGAGAAGGATGGAGGGATGGAGGGAGGAACAGTGGGAGGAGTATTGTGGCCCCCTCATCCTCACAGGTTAATATTGACACAGCCTGGGCAGATACAGCGCCAGAAGCTCTCATCAATCACTTTCAGTGGTCCGATACAAATACACACACTCGCGTGCACAGGCTTAAGTAGTGAGACGGACCACACACACACACACACTGCCGACTGCACAGCAAAGAAATGCATATGCTGAAACGTCATTGGACTGACACGATCTGGCAACACGAGAAGAAATAGGTTTTCATGTCTGCAGCAGACACACACACGAAAGTCAAACTTCCTTTATTAGTTTTACTCTAAATATCTCTTTTGTTTAAAAAGTTCTACTTAAATAAGCACGGCAACAATTTTGAGAACTTTACAAAACAAACAGTTGTACAGCAAATCTAGATTAATCAAGCAAATATGTTTTCAAAAGTATCACTTTGCACACTTTATAGCATAGCAAATTACGGTTCCCATAACATTGTTGTTAATCATTCCAGAGAGAAAGAAAAAAACAAGTTCCCTTGACAAACAAAACAATTAATTAATGCAACTTTCCATCCATCAATCACTGTGTGTGTCACTGAATTACCATAATCTGTGCATGGTGGCTGTTTTAAGAGCAAACAGTTAATTTCCAAACAATAAATCACAAAGTGTCTCTCTACCCCTCTGTGTGCTTTGACAGCTTCGTCTCTCATTGCTACAGATAAAGGGCTTTTTTCTCTGAAACCACTCAAGTTTTACTAAATTACATTAAATCATATGTGCAATAAAAGGCAGAGTCTTACAAAGTTTCCTATGTGGCTGTATATAAAAATAGAAAAGGTTCATCATTAATTTGAACACTTTTTTTTTCTCTACATAGTAGTAAAAATTTAATGTTTGTCCTTTTTTGTCACTTTCAGGACTGGCATGATTATCTGGATGTGCTTAAATCGTTCAGTCACCACCATAGGTTCGATGGTATTGTGGTTCTCTTATCCATCAGTGATTCAGTTCACCATCCCCGCCAGCAGGTGGCTGTCTACTCAAACAACACAGATATCCTGAAACAGGTAAAATATTCATCAGAAGCAACAAACAATCATATGTCAGGAATGAAGCATAAAGTGCTTCTTAAATACTCACAGCTCTGTAATGGTGTCTTTAGTAAATTGAATAAATATTAATTTCTTTTTAAATATTTCCCTGACTCTGAAAATAATGTGTCAAAAGAAATACCTTATGAAGGAGACCGGAAACAAGTTTTTTATTAACTAAAATGTGTGCAGCATTAGTGTATAATCACCTGGCATCTCATCCTTTTAATTTTGCTGGTCCAAAAATGCCTGTTTTGTTTTTACTTTTCTTATTACGCTAGGATATGTTTTATGTCATATACATTGAACTAAGCTAAAGTCAAAATGTGGAGATTACAGTTGTTTCAAGGCAAACTGCCACGGCTCCTATACCCTCTACAAAATGCCTTGTGTAGAAGATTTAATGACTCGGCTTTAGTTGTAAGGAAATGATTTCTCTTTTAGCACATAAACACAGCGTGGGTAAGTATAAGGGTGCTTAAAACTGCATCTGGTCAGAAGGACCAATAATGCTTTAATAATGCTTTTTTTTCTTAATGTGGCCCTAATACTCCTTCATACAACAGCAACACTGAAAAGCATAGTAGTCAAACTGCTTGTTCTAGAAACTAGACAGATATGTAAGATATGGCCTCACTCTAGTAATCAAACCATTCAAAAAGATGAACTAAATCAAATAAGGATTAGGTGGTATATTTAAACAAGCTTCTCATTGCAGATCTGCTCCGAGCTTGAAGAATCCTCCAGCTGGTCTCTTTCTGGTGAACTGGAGGCTCTGGAGAGTCTTCAGGTTTATCATATTCCACTGAACACCTCTGCATCCTCTGGTTGTCCACCACTGCTCGCGGAGGAGATCCAGGGCATCCTTAAGGACTTTGTCGACCGGCGTAGTTCTGTTTTAGCCTGCCACCCCAGCAGTAGGACTTCTTCCACAGACGGAGTAGCAGGCAGTGTGGAGTTCTCCCAGGGATCGTCTGGCATCAATGACATGGATGGTTCTGATATAGAGAGAGCAGAAGGAGGCAATGGCGACACAGTGGCAATAGCAAGGTAGAATGTCTGAATGTCTACAGTTTTTAGAGAAAACATTATGTTCACTCATACTTTTGTTTTATCTCCTGCAAACAGGGTAATGGGAGATGGTGAAGAGGACGCAGGAGGTGCAGGAGTCAATGTCGGTGGGGAGCTAGTGAGCCCTGACAGCGGAATGACCACCATTCGTAGCAGCCGCTCCTCCAAAGAGAGTTCGATTTTCCTTAGTGATGACAGTCCGGTGGGTGAGGTGATAGCTGGTGGTGGTCCAGCAGCAGGGCCAGGAGGACTCTTTCTGAGAAACCCCTCTCCTTTGGGGTTGTTATCTCTTTCCCCTCCTGTCCCACCAGAGAGGAAGAAACACCGCTCGAGCAGACACAGGAGCGATAACTTTGACCTGTTTCATTTTGACCCGCTGCATAGCAGTGACCAGTCTACGCCAGTAGGAGGAGAAGTGGCAAATTCTGGAGAAACAGGATATGAAGATGAAAGAAGAGCAGGGAGCTCTAGTCTGTCAGAGTTCGATGAGCTAAGCTTTCTTGATTTCTCTGCTCCCAACTCAGTGGGAGGTCTGGAAAGTGGAAATTGTTCAATTGATCGCCGCGGTTCAAGCCATGGGAACGAGATGATTGACACCGTGGTCCCTCCAACCCCGGTCAACAGCCTGGTTGGTAGCCGCCCACCCAGCAGTTGTGGCGTCAGGTTCTTTCCGGAAGATGTTGTTGAAAGGATCAATTGCCTACAGCATAAAGACAGTGTGTCATCTTCTTTGTCGGAGACCTGGGATGAACTGGGCTTTGACACACAAGGAGCATTGTCCTCAAGTGATAATAACATGTGGAATAGACCCAAAGATTCTGAGAGCCCACCTAATATTTTAGAAGAAGTTGGAGGCAAAGACTTAGTGGGTAACATGACAGAAAAGGAAAGCAGACAAGAGATCTTAAAGTCAGAGAATTCCCACCACAAAGGGAAAAGTCTTGAACCTCAGCTTAGTTTGATCACAGAGCAGACTGAATGCTATGAAAACTGGAAGGATGAGTGGAAACCTATTACTTTGGATGATCTCCAACTGACGCCACCAGAGGAAGACTTAACTGGAAGAGGCAAACCTGCTATTATTGGAGCACAAGAAAGAGCAGCTTTGGCCACAAAGAAAACAATCCTGAACACTTTAACACCGGACACATCTAAAGAAGAGGACGAGGGGGTCCACAGAAAAAAAAGGGAGCAACAGATGGAGCTTTTAGACTTCTGGACGTACTCTGCACAGAAAGGATTTCTTAAATCTGATAGTGGGACCACCACGTCTTACCCCGAATCGCTGGATATGTGGAATATGACAATCCGGGATGACAGTTTATCACCTCTCACAACCCCTGAGAACTTATCTCAAAACTCTGGTTCTTTCTGTGGACTGAACACCAATATCAAGGGTGGAACATCTGTAGAAAATCCACTGGGATACTCAGATGGTGGAATGGAGATGTGGAACACCACCATACAGGAAGACAGCTCTTCCGCAATGACGACTCCAGAAGCACCTGAAAATGGAAAGGACCTTAGTCACATGGATTCAGTGGATGCCACTGACACTGTTGGGACACATGCCAACAAAAAGGAAGAAGAAGACAATTTAGAAGAGAAGAGTGATCCATGTGAAGCATTTAAGCAGACGCCTGAAGTTGTGAAAATAGTCATCGAGGCTGCAGAGGGCACAATGCAGAGTGAAGAAACAGAAGGCATCGATGTACAAGGTGCTCAGAGTCGCAAGAACTCTGCAGATGATGACGATGACACATCCACCTATGAGGGCACTGACGTGTGGCAGTTACCCATCTGTGGCATGGTGACCTCCACCTCTGAATATGACAACGTAGGAGCAGGTACATGGAGCCTGGCATCCTCCCCTGACACCTCTGGCTGCCCTGTAGCAGACATGATACAGCTTGAGGAGCAGTCTAGCCCTTTTATAGCTGTGAGCAAACCCATTCTGACAGATCAGAGAGTAGATATCACAAATAAAGAACAGCCAGACGACCAAGTGTTTCTGTTTGAGGCAGCCAGTGAGATGGGTGGCCGAAGCAGAGAAGGATCAGAGGAGACTGAGTGGATAGAGCAACCCAGAGATCATTCCCCATTTCTTCTGGTCAACTGCTCCACTGGCACTCGGCAAATTTCACAGTATCCAGAGGAAGCTGCTGAACCACAAATCCAGGCTGACCAAACATTATTCCCAGCCTATGTGACGACCAATGAAGGTGAGCATGCCACAGAAAGTCAGGTGGGAGCTACAGATGGGAGCAGAAGACATGTAGATGGAAAAACAACAGAAACTGTATCTCTGAGCTCCAGTCCTGGTGGAGAGAAGGACCTAATGGAAAACCCAGACAGTGGTTGCACAGATAGTCCAGATGAACTTGGCCTAGAAATGGAATACATCATCGTATCTGGCACGGTAAAAGAAGCTACAAGAGAGTGCCTTGACAGACCTAAACGGAGTGAAAGGCAATCAAAGGCAACAAAAAAGTCCCTGGAGACATTTAGCATGCTGTCATATGCAGCCTCGGTACTGCAACGTCAGGCCCAAGCTGCAAAACAAAATTATAACAAAGAAACACTGCCAAGTAAGTTACACCAAGTCAGAGGAACTGACAGTGCTCCCAATGCAGACCAAAATCAACCTGTCGAATCAACTCCCTACGAAGCAACTCATGATAGTGCAACTGACTGTCACGTGGTTCCAGAAATTATCAGTCCCAGCCAATCGAAAAATGACTCGGAAGCTTTTCATCAGTCTGATTCAAGACCAACAAGCTCCAGTCAGTCAGAGGGAAATTATGACAGTGAGTCAAGCATTGTGCCCCGCAGTGTGTCTCCATCATTAAGATATCCATCAGATCACTTCTTGAAAACCAGAGAGGAGGTTTATGTCCACTCACAGATCTCAATGGAAGATTCAGACGAAGGCGGGGAGACGCCACCCGCTCCTTCTCCATGTCCTGCTTCCTTGGGTGACTTCCAAGTCTGGGGGGCTCAGTTAAGGAGAAAGGACACGTCCCAAACCACGTCGGAGCCACAATCCCCTGTGCTTACCAACAGTTCGGCCTCTCATGCCAGCTCTCTGATTGGCACCCCAGTAAATGAAACAAGTGTTTGCATTGACAAAAGACTAGGATTACCATTTTCTGGAGATTTAATGGAAGAGGAAAATGACGTTGAGGAGCAGGATGAGGAAACCAACACACTAGAGAATGCTGTCCTTCCAAAATGGACTTCAGAAGTGCAAAGAGAGAGGGAAGAAAGACAAGAGTTTGCATCTTCAGACCTGCTGAGCTTTAGTGATGACTTAATTGGAGGGTCTTCATTTCAGCAAGCAGGATTACAAACACATGAGCCAAAGAGAGATGGGTTTCCACTGAGCAGAGTGGATTACCGTGATGGACGACCTATAAGGACTGAAGATTGGGATAAATGGTCTATTGGACAACAGCCTGGAGACACTGGAGCTTCACAAGATAATTATTTACCTGATTTAAGGTAAGAAACACAATCCAAATGCATATGCTTTCCAAATACTCCGGAGTTAGTGGTGACTTCATTTGTGTTGAGTAGAGAAGATATAGAAGTAATTCTGCAGCACTCTGTCTTCTTTACTTGATAGACTTTTCTATTCTCAGGCTGCTAACGGCAAATAAATGAAAATGCCTGCGCACACCGACCTGTATCTCTCTCTCATTCACACACACGCAACTCACACACAGGCAGCCCTCCTTCCTTTCACTTTGCCTTAATTCTTTTAGTTTCAAAAGTTTTCTCAATGAAGTCTTTTAGATAACTGAACATAACTGAACTCACGAGCCAGAAGGAACACCTAAGCACCAGAGTCTGGTGTGTGTATGGACGGATGGAAGGATGAGTGACTGACAGAGGATAAGAGCCTGAAGGGACTATGTTTGTTTATAATATGTGAGTGTGAGTGAGAAAGAAGCAAGCCTTGCGTGTGAATGGATGCATATCTCATGTGTTTAGCAGCCTGGTTTGATCTGCAGCTCTGTGTGTTTTTGAGTGTGTTTATAAATCTGTTTATGCCTCATTAGATATGCATTACCTGCCTCATTACAGCTGCAGACCCACCACAGCTAATGGAAACAGCTCCCTTAGCTCTCTTGCAAGGTGTTGGCATTGTGCGTGTGTGTGTGTGTGCGTGTGTTCATTCATGCACTGGTACCTTTAGCTTCAATAGTTCTTTAGTAAATAAATCAATAGAATATACTGTCTATGAAGTGGAGCCTGTTCTGTATTTCAGAGAATTACAAATATATCTTTGGCCTACAATGTTGAAGACATTTTATTTCATTCTCTTTATTGCTGATTTTAAACACTGATGAAATAGTCCTGTTGGGTTAGGTTTAGTTTCACAAAACACAATGTAAATGTCCTTAAGCGCTAATCAATGTATGCAAATATACATCTTAAAAAAAGAACAACTGGATTTTTCTCTGCTTATTCTATAGTTTTTATTGTCATCTTTGCTTCCTTCCTTTTCCAGAGACATATTTGTGTTTTTTGGCACATTACCGCCACCTGTTGATTGGTAGAAAAATGGCTGAATTTTAAATCTTGTCACCCTGGTACCCATGAACATGCATTTGTGTCTTTGCACGTTTAGAGAAAAATAAACAAACAAAAAAGGGTAATGTAGCCTTCAAGGGCCCCAAATTTTCTTAATGATATATTATCACTCCACTTTTTACGTGTTTGGTTTATGAATGGACAGACTAAAAACATTGTAGAGATAAAAAAGTATAACTGTGACTCTGTGTGTATTAATTCTGAATATTTTTCCACTCTCTCTTCAATTATCCCCTTTTTCCTTTAAAAGAAGACACCAAGACATAACATCACAAGTGTCGTCCCACCCTGCTCAAGAAAATGCTGCATACCAGTGGTCCGGACAACAGAACACAACTCAGGGTCAAACCCAGTATGGCTATAACTATCATCACATCGATCAAAGAACTGAAAACCAGTGCACCTATCCAGCCTTTGTAGAGAGCAAATCCAGCCGACAGCAGGATGCCACTGACGTCTATGCCGAGTTTACAACTGATGCCACGGCTACAAAATACAGATACGAGCAGACTGAGAACTGTTTTGAAGCTGGAGATAAATCTCCAAACCACTTGAGTGACACACACTTCAGGTGTCAGGACACAGCTGAAAGTCAGTATATAGTTGCCTCCACTTCTTTGTGCACTTCTGACTTCCAATACTCTCAATATCCAGCTAACAGCCAGGGTCAGTATGAGTCTCAGTCAGACCATGCTCATTATCAGTCTGAAGGGAAGCCTTTCTATCAATCAGATGTCCACACTGAGACAGAGGATCATGCACGGTATGTGCTGGAGGGATATGTTCATTTTCCCCTGTCAAGGTGAGCTTTCATTTATATAGACTCAGTCAGCACAGCAGGTTATTCACTGTGTAAAACCTCAGTTTTTACTCTTTTCTGGAATTTAAGCTGTACTACTTTCATTAGCTAAGAGTTAGACCCTTCTTATGTCTACCCCTTGCTTAGTAAAGATTTTCTATCACTGGTCTTTTTAAACAGACTAGAAAAAAATCACATGCAATGTTGTTTTGAACCACAAGGTGGCAGCATAGATCAATCTTGTAGTTCTTTTTTTAGTGGTCAAAGCAGCAAGGCTCATATTCTTCTCATCATTCTCTTTACTCATGTTTTAGGCTAAATGTGTTTTTGCACTAAAAACCATAAGAACTGGAAAATGAAAATGGTCCAGTGGTCTCAAATTTTGTTTACTACGTAGAACCCAAATCTGACTCCACTGCACTTGTATAAGGCATTACAAGGATCAAGGACATTGCATTGTATTATCCATAGGACGGAAAGCATAATAGTTCCAATGTAAAGAGGGACTGCACCATATTATAGATTTTTATACATTTTTAAAAATGATTATATAAGCAGAAATGGGGTCATTTCTAATGTACAGTTAGCAAAATATAGTCCTTTATGTACATATAGTAGTGAATATGTAGATAAATATACCTGCAAGGGTTTTTGATGTGATGTTTTTAAAAAAACAAAAGTCAAGTTGTGTAATCAGTCTCTAGGTTGTATGCATGTGTTTCACATGTGGCTGTGCATGCATCCTGTTCATTTGAGTATGTGTGTGATTATTGCAGGTCAGATTTTTCATAATGGTTTGTGTTTTGCTCCACTTTGTAATTCTGATAATGTGCGGCCTCTTTGGGATACACAGCTCTCCCCTGTCTTTCATTTGGTTTGTGTGCCTGTGAGTTTCCATACACACACAATAGGCTTTTCAATAATCAAGTGGTCATGTGACTTGATAGTGGGGAGAGAGGTTCAGCCACTCGTGTTCAGAGAAGACAGGTTGAGAGAAAGGTAGAAGCCCATAAGATGGAGGTTTTTTTAAAGGGAAAAAGAAAACCTTTTGCACATCTGTGCATATAATCATATGTAAGTGCTCTCTCTATGTTGCTTCTCTCT
This sequence comes from Rhamphochromis longiceps, assembly GCF_057381845.1. Lineage (NCBI taxonomy): Eukaryota > Metazoa > Chordata > Actinopteri > Cichliformes > Cichlidae > Rhamphochromis > Rhamphochromis longiceps. Next base: position 28,461,701 of record NC_140568.1, on the reverse strand, counting down.
ATTGTTAGAGGCCTTATTCAAATCAGGGTCTGTTAGAGGGGCTTTAGTTTAGGGAGGGGGGAGCTTCCAACACTGCTCAGCATTGTTTCTTCAGCCCACACGTGCAGCTTGGGAATGAAGCAGTGAGTGCGTTTCTCTCTGTCTGCTTTGTCACTTCTAAATTATTTCATGTCCTGAGTCAAACAAACACATTTTACACTCGCTCGGATTCAGTGTCATGGGAACAGTTAGTGCTTTTCACTATATAGATGATTGTATTTGGCTTGTTTGGCCCAATACTTTGTGTAGTTGTGCCTCTGGTGGCAGTGGTTGTAGCAATGATAATTTATGTTGTGGCTCACTATTGTATTTCTGAGCCTGTGAGCAGACACTCCCAACAGGAAGTTGGTGCAGCTGGGATGATGATGAAGATGGCATCCAATGAAGACGCTACAGATGACAAGGAAAACAAAGAAGGTAATTAAACACAAAGTTAAACGTTTGCATTGTTTGCGTGATTTTCTATAAATTTGATTGTACTGTGCACAATTGCATTTCTTTATATTTTACTTCTGCGGAGACAAACAGTAGTTCTGAAAACATCTGTGGACATTCACTGCACTTTCACTTAATTTCAGTCCCCTCATTGTACCTCATCATTTTCACAGGAACTGTTTGTTTGTTAACACTTAACACTGACTGAATCATTCAATTTAAATGATGTCTTCATTACTTTGTTACTAGCAGCCCTGTCACAGAGGTACATAATCTGCCCCCATTTCTTTAAATAACAAAGTTTGACGGGCTTAAAATGGTATTCTGTGCCAGCAAGGTGAATCACTTATAACCTGTTAAATGACGTGGTACTAGAGAGGAGAGTATGTCGGTTAGTCAAACCTCAGACTGCTTGGGAAAAAATTTCTCACACACTCAAATATTGTCGAGGCGTTTAAGAGCTAGTTCAGTGTTCCACCCCCACAATGAGCACCGCATTCTTCCTCGTCAATCTATGTGTTCTGTTGACTCAGAAAAGGCATTTAACTGCGTCCCACGCAATATCCTTTTGGGGTGTTTCGGGAGTATAGAGTATCTGGCTCAATGCTAAAAGCCATTTAATCACTTTCAACCAAAGCATTGCCATCAATAAGACCATGGTTCTCAGCCTGAAGAGAGTGCCCATTCAGATGGATGGACAGACAGACATTTTAATCAAAAGGATTCTTCATTTAGGAGGATTTACCAAAGATCCTTAAAATGAATTTTTTGTTGATTTAAAATAAATAAATAAAAACATTTATTTTCATAAGGTGTTCATATGATAATCTTTAAATGATCAAAAAATGAAAGTGGGAAAAAAAAAGTTATAAACAAATGACTTTCTCTGCACAGACCAGCCCTCCTCAGCTGATATATCTGGCGGGTCCAATCAAAGAAGAAAGCTGGCAGCTCCACCAATGAACGTGTCCCTGGACCACAGTGAGGGGTCTCTTCTTTCAGAAGACACCCTGGATACAGAGGATGACGGCTTGGATACTGGGGATGACCTGGATGTCAACTTAGATGAGTTGGACACACCTGACGAGGCCGACTCACTGGAACTTAATAAACATGGTGACAGCAGACACATTCTCATTGGAACAGCCACAATTAAAAAATACAAAGACTATTTTACAGGTTTTTTACAGCATGCAATTTTTACAGATAGGAGTTAAGGGTAAATTGTGAAAAAAGTAAAGACACAGCTTGTCAGCCTCGTGTCAAAACTACTGGCCCATCAGCTCTCCACTATATGTTGTCTATTAAATTAAAATCAAACTGTTAATATGTATTTGATTCGATCTTATGTCACCTCAGGGGACTCAGAGGAGTCCGTTTTGGGTGGCGGAGCGGCATCAAGAGATCCAGGCCACAGAGCAGCAGAGGAAAGCAGGCTGTGGAGGAGCGTGGTGATCGGAGAGCAGGAGCACCGCATTGATATGAAGTGCATTGAACCCTACAAAAGAGTCATTTCTCATGGAGGTACGTAAACACAGCTACGACAGCTTTCAGTTGATAGCATTGGATGAGCCTCCCTTGCAGTTATCTTGCTGTTTCTCATCTTTTTAGTTGAATCATACAACTAAACTGTGTGTGTGTGTGTGTGTGTGTGTGTGTGTGTGTGTGTGTGTGTGTGTGTGTGTGTGTGTGTGTGTGTGTGTGTGTGTGTGTGTGGTGGCTGCAATGACGAAAAGCGAGAATATCAGCCCTCTCTGAAGTTTCCCCTGTGCTTTGATACAACTTTTTCTGCTGAATAAAACAGACGTTATGATGGTGTAGATGTTAATAAATAATGTTAATAATGCATAGTTTTACTTGTCTGTGGAGGCAAAAAAGATTCTGTCTTCATTTTAATATCATTTAATTAATTAAACTATAAAACTGATAAAGACTGATAAAAAAAATGCTGTTGTTTTATCAGTCTTTCTGTTGACAGCAAAAACCTAAGAAAAAGTGGTAGCCGACTGACGCGGATCATTATATCTATGCCACAGTGTGTGTCTATCTGACTTCGCACTGAAAATATTGAAACAATTACTTGATTGGTGCATGCCGTTTAATAAAAACCGCATGCAAGTCCGTTGCAAACTGATATTACACATAATTAAAAAGTTGATGTAACTGAAAAGAAAACTAAAATCAGATCTGAAATCAGAATGAAAACTAGTTTAGAAAAGTGTGTTGGGGTTTCTGATGATTACCAAAAACTTTGCTGTGTAATCAGAGTTTATCAGATGTCAGACTAGACTCTTGTTTGGCTGAGACTGAAAAAGTATATAAAGTGTGAGAAGTATAAATATGTGATGGGGTTAAGTAGAGGACTCTTTCTTATTGATGGGACTGAATGTTTAATAGTGAGGGTAAAGTCCCACTCACATTGACCCATGTGTCAACCACAAAAATAATAATAGTAATTGCTTTTTTAACTGATAGGCCTTGAATTAGTTATAAACCGGACAAGAATGTTAGAAAAATGATTTGTATTATGATTGATATGTAACGTGATAGTCATGTTTGTGTCTCTCATGTTTCAGGTTATTACGCTGAACAGAAAGCCATCATTGTGTTTGCTGCATGTTTCCTACCAGAGAGCAACTGTGACAATTACAATTATGTCATGGAAAACCTTTTTCTGTAAGTACATTCAAAAATGACCGTGCTTCTGGGTTAGCGTACGCTGGCGTGTCTTTCTGCCGCTGCTCTCTGTGTGTAGCTCTGTTTTTATGTACATCACGCCCGTGTTTCATCTCTTAACCAAAGCTTCTCACATGTCATTGAAGTGACGAAAAGAAAACTTTGCTACAGTCACAATGTCTAAAATAAATAAACATGTCTAATCCACTGTATTTTGTTCTCCTTCTCTTTGTAGATATGTGATAAGTACACTGGAATTAATGGTGGCTGAGGATTACATAATTGTATATCTAAATGGTGCCACACCTCGCAGGAGAATGCCTGGTTTTACCTGGATGAAAAGGTGCTACCAAATGATAGACAGAAGGTAATATTAACACAGATATGTTTATTGCAAATGTAATGCCGTAGTATATGTACCATGTGATTTCATTACAGATTATATGCATGTTAAGTTTTCATTGATAGTGTGTATTATGATTTCTAAAAAAAAAAACTCACTTGACCCTAAAAAACACCTTTAAAATATAGTGAACTGATTAAATTGAAACTTCAATTCAGTCTGGTTTAGTGTAGTTTAGTTTAAAATCCCCGCAGTGCAGCAACCATTTTTCTGGCGTCATTAACCTTTACACTTTGGCAGCGCACTACTCAAGCTTGGACATTTTCGATCATAGCGAAACCAAAACAAACCACACACACAGACAAAAACATTTTTAAAAGCCTTTTTAACAACATTTTAAAAGCCTTTTTAAGCCAAAGTCATGTCGAATAGATGTTAGAGGGTTTTTTTTATAATCTACCTTTTCTGGTTTCTTTTGTTATCTGTCTTGACAATAAACGTATTATAAAAGAAAAATGAAAACGACAAAAAATGCAGTCATAGATGTAAGGACCAAGTAGTTTAGTGTGATTAGGTAGTTGGCTGTAAACCATGAAAGTTCACTGCTGCAAAACAGCCACTACTTTAATATTTCCCATATTGAAATAACCTATGTGCTGTAATCAGTTTAGTTCTGTATAATTATATTGAACGTGGAGGTTTTCCAATCTGGAAATGCACTGGCTATGATTTGGTGACGTAACCATTGGGGGTGACAGCCAACGATTCTCCGTCCATGCCTCGAGATTCTGCGTGTTCACGTGAATCTCGAGCGGTCCAGGCCTCGAGAGCCGGTGTCCTGTAGGTTTTAGATGTATCTTTGATCCATCACAGCTGATTTCAGTGGTTAAATTACCTCCTCAACATTTCTTGAAGTTCTCCAGAGGCCTGGTAATGACCCAGGGTGATATCTAAAACCTGCAGGACACCGGCTCTCGAGGCCTGGTGTTGGCCACCCCTGCTCTACGGTATTTCTAGTTGTGTATACTCTAAGGAGAATGCAGTTTTCATTCCCAAATCTAAATGTTGTAAGAAGGTAGCTTTGTTGATGCAAATATTTCAAACTCAAATAAAATGGTGGACTATAAGTTCAGTAGTGTAAATAAACTTTATATAATAAGGAGGCTCTCTGAGCAAACCCGCATGTGAGTAATATGATTTATTATTGCAGAACATGGCTTTTCTCTCTTTTCGTGTTCCGGCCATTAAAAGAAACAGCAAAAGAAAAAATGTAAAACGCTGTGCAAATGTGAAAGAAACAGTCTGATCTTCCTGCTGTTAATCCTGTTGCTAATGTACTCCATTTTCTTCTTTCAAAATGTTTGTTTTGTCTTTGTTTTCTTGTATTTTGTATAATCTTAGATTACTTTCTTTAAAACGCTTTGTGACTCCGGTCTGAAAAGCATTGTATCAGTAGATATCAATGATAAGCTATAGTCATCAGTACAATTGTACTCCTCTTTTGTGTAATTCCTGACTGTTTTGTCCCGCAGACTGAAGAAAAACCTAAAGATGTTCATCATTGTTCATCCATCCTGGTTCATACGGACTTTGCTAGGAATTACCAGACCCTTCATAAGGTCTCAGAGTTGTAATTGCTATTTGCACGACTCTCCCAGCTATTGAAATTCATTCAGATTCATTTATAATTTAATTGCAGTCAAAGTCATGGAGATCTTCATTAGAAAGGATTATCATGTAGCATTTAGCAAAACCATTTTTTACTGTAACTCTTTTTGATTTCTATTTCCTTCAGTTCCAAGTTCAGCAGTAAGATCAAGTATGTGCATAGTCTGCAGGAGCTCGGAGAAATCATTCCTATGGAGTATGTGCATATACCTCACAGCATTGTCAGGTGAGCCAGCCTGTCATTAATATAAATGCCATTGGTTGTTGATCATGGTTGATCATGGCATTTAGCCAAGGACTTCGGGGGAAACAAACCACAACCGAACCACATCTTGCACATAATACATTGTTGTGAAGTTTCTGGGTGTTAAACTTACCTGACTGGTGTTCAGCCCTATGTAATTAAATTTACCTTTCTTTCATCTAGTGAAAACCGAAAGCCCGTTGGTTTCTGACATTCCTGTTCTAAACAAGTCAATCAAACTTTTTCCCAAAACTGGCCTTGAAACGAATCCACTCCAGCCTATTGGATACAGTAAAAAATCAGAAGTTTTAAAGCCTTCTTAAAAACAAAGATATTACTCTGTTTTAATTGTATGATTTATTTTTTTCTGTACTCATGCCTTTGTTTGTTAATGTGTAAGACCAGAGAGCTGTTTTGACGGGTTCCTTTGATTTACTAGTGTATACCAGATTTTCTGGAAAAACTGATTGCACTTATTTTTTCTTCAGGTACCTCAAGTTGCTAATCATCACTTTTAAAACTAGATCGTTTAATTAATTTGTAGTTAAACTTCATTAAATAAAAAGAAAGGGAAACAATTTACAGGTTTGGTTTGTTTTTTTTTTGGTTGTTAAGCAATTTTGACTTCTTTAGGTTAAATTGGATGTTCTGTGGCCCACAGCCTGAAATGAGTTTGACACCCCTAGTGCAGAATAAAAGTCCTCAACGATATATTTAATGTGTGGTGCATGTGGCATTTTACAACCATTATTGTAGTTGCAACTATGTTTGAATATTTATCTAAGTCTTCAAATACTCTTACTTCTGTAATTGCATTTTAGAGACAAATTGTTTTTTGCAAATCTACTCAGGAAATTCACTGAATTTCCTTAAAAATTTAAACCAATCAGTGCAGATTGTCATCTTAAGTGCTTTAGGCATGTTTACAAATTTTTCTGCCCAAAGGTATGACCAGGAGAGGAGTTTGAACAAATTTGCATGCACGAGGTAAACCACTTAATCTGCCTCTTTCTATGAGTTGGTTATGTCTTAATTCTCCCTGAAAATCCTTCATTAATTTTCTCATGCTGAGACTAACCTTTGACTGTCTTCTTATCCAATACAAAGGCACATTTTAAAAAAAAAAGCATTTTGATGATTGAAATATTGACTCATGTTGAGGCAAACTGTTACACCCCATGCATTGCAGTACATTGCTTTGACCTTGAATACTCTCACCTTTGAGCACCAGTGCTTGTTTTTATTTTTATCAATTCATTTGTCAGTGCAAGTGTCGATATAGGCTACTGATCCCCAGCTTTTGCATGTCTACTGACAGTATAGTTGCTCAGTTAACATCCGTCACTTACTTTTGCTTTCTGACTTTCAACCTAATGCTAAACCAGACTGGACACAGAATTGCAGGACACAGCAGCAGAGTAAGTGGTAAGTACTCTGCTGCTCCCTTTTAACCGTTTGTGCAATAATAACAGTGTGCAATACACATACACTTCTTCTTCTTTTTTTATTACTAAGTTAATATACTGTGTTGTGTTGTTTGTGTTGCGTTGTGATGTGTCATATCGTGTCGTGTTGTGTTATATGTAGTGCCGACGTAGGACAGTTTTCCAATTTCATTGTACTACTGTACTATGTATGACTGTGCAATGACAATAAAGAGTTATCTTATCTTATCTTAACAGGAAATGTTTGAAAAAAAATAACCCACCCCAGTTTTTGTATTGTATTGTATTGTATCTTTATTTGTTTCAGACATATAAAACAAAAAAACAATATATACACACTACATATATTTTCATTTACAGATACGAATATATATGTAGATATAAGCACACACATGTATGTGTTCAGATAAACAAAAAATATATAATGAAATAAAACAAAATCGTCTGACATAATGTAACAATGTTTGGTCTGAAAAGGAGTAGGAAGAAGTATGAACATACTTATTAATTCCTACCCCTGCTCAACATCTTATTGATTCCACATAATTCACCTAATTCCCATCATCACATACTCCACACAATACACGAGGAGAACCTATATAAACATGGCTACCGTGATTGATATAATTTGGATATAATTTGATATTTTTATACATACAATGGGTCATCGTCTTTATCGGTATCATATTCTTCCAAAATCAGTTTTCGAAGTATTTTCATGAACTTACTAATTCCTGAGCATTGCTGTAGATCTATAGTAAAACTATTCCACAGTTTTACCCCATAAATAGTGACACAAAAGGTTTTAACCTTTGACCGTGCTTTAAGAATCCTTAGATTCAATTTCCCCCTCAATTCATAGTCTCCTTCTCTGTCATAGAATATCCTCTGTATATTTCCTGGTAACATATTGTATCTGGCCTTGTACATAATTTTTGCAGTTTTATATTTTATAAGATCCATAAACTTCAGTATTTTTAATTTCAAAAACATGATGTTAGTATGGTCTCTAAATCCTGCTTTATTAATCATCCTGATTGCTTTTTTTTGAATTTTACATATTGGTTGAAGTGCAGTTTTATATGTGTTTCCCCAAATTTCCACACAGTATTCCAAATATGGCAATATAAGTGAACAATAAAGTACCCGGAGTGATTTGGAAGGCAAAAAATATTTAACTTTACTCAGTACGGAGATGCTTCTTGACAGTTTGGCTTGTATATGCTTTATGTGAGGTTTCCAGCAGATTTTGTTATCTATTATCACACCCAGAAATTTTGTATCCGAAACTTGCTCTATTTCAACATTGTTTACTAATAATTTTGCTCCTGCATCTTTTTTACAATTTCCGAATAACATAAATGTAGTTTTTTCCAAATTTAATGATAGCTTATTTCTATCAAACCATGTTTTCAGTTTAATCATTTCTTGTGTGACAATTTTCAAAAGCTGCTGTAAATTCTCTCCAGCACAAAAAATATTTGTATCATCTGCAAATAGAATAAACTGTAGTATATCTGATGTTCTACATATATCATTGATATAGAGGATAAACAGCTTTGGTCCCAATACTGACCCCTGCGGAACTCCACAAACAATGTCCATACACTCTGATTGATATTCCCCAATTTTCACAAATTGCTGCCTGTCTCTCAAATAACTCTTTACCCATTCTAACACCACTCCTCTAATGCCGTAGTACTCCAGTTTATCAAGTAATATGTCATGATTAATTGTGTCAAAAGCTTTTTTTAGGTCAATGAATACACTAACTATACATTGTCTTTTATCTATATTGTTGGTGATATTTTCGATCAGTTCCATTAATGCCAATGATGTTGATCTATTTGATCTGAAACCATACTGACTATCCATTATTATTTTGTGTTTATCTATAAATTTGTCAAGTCTATTACTAAAGACTTTTTCCAGTATTTTTGAAAATTGAGAAAGTAGAGAGACAGGTCTATAATTTGTGAATTGGTGTCTGTCGCCATTTTTAAACAGTGGTGTTACTTTAGCTGTTTTCATTTGTTTTGGGAATGTACCAGTTTGTAAGGACAAATTGCAAATGTGTGTTAAGGGTTTGGAAATGCCCTCTATCACTCTCTTAACGATTTCCATATCAATGTCGTCAGAGTCTGTAGAGTTTTTTGTTTGTGATTTCCCAACAATATCAATGATTTCCATTTCTTCCACCACCGTTAAGAACATCGAATGAGGATTGCGGTCAATGAGTCTAGTTTCTTTCTCTACAGAATCTGTTATATCAGGAATTGTTTCAGCCAAGTCTGGCCCAACACTTACAAAGAATTTATTGAACTCATTTACCACATCTCTCATATTAGTAATATTTCTATCATTATTTGCGAAATACGAAGGATAGTCTGCCTGCCCCGAGCCCTTTTTGATGATGGTATTTAATGTTTTCCAGATCCCTTTAATATTATTTTTATTCATAATCAGTATTTTTTCATAGTATTCCTTTTTACATGACCTTAAAATACTCATTAATTTATTTTTATATTTCTTGTATTTATTTTCAGCTTCTGTACTTCTGTTCATTATAAATTCTCTGTATAAGGTATTTTTCTTCTTACATGCATTTTGCAATCCTTTTGTAATCCATGGGCACTCTGCATATTTTTGTTTTTTACTATATTTCTTTACTGGGCAATGACTATTATATAACAGTTTAAATTTTCCTAAAAAAATCTCATAAGCTTTATCAATATTTTTTTCCTTATACAGCATCTCCCATTCTTGCTTGAGTAAATCACTTTTGAATGCGTTTATTGACTCTTCTGTTCTCACTCGTTTGTATTTTATTGTGTTTTCCTGTTTAACCTTCCTGTAATTGCTGTTATACACTATAAAAACAGGTAGATGATCACTGATGTCATTAATTAGGAGACCACTTATGGTTCTATTTTCTATTTCATTAGTAAATATATTGTCTATTAGGGTTGCCGACTGTGCTGTAATCCTGCTGGGTTTAGTGATCACTGGAAAAAGTCCCAAGCTATACATTGTATTAATAAATTCCTCTGTCGTTCTCTGCTTGTTTGGATTTAGTAGATCTATGTTAAAATCCCCACAAATGAACATGACTTTTTGATTTGTCCTAATGAATGTTTTATCTACCCACTCCTTAAAAATTTCAATATTAGAACCTGGTGTTCTATATATACAGCTTACAATGACATTTTTCTCTTTTCCCATACTAATTTCTATTGTTACACACTCTAATATATTATCCACCACCATCGACATTTTTCCCACCATACTGTATTTTAAATTTTTATCCACAAACAAGGCCACACCACCGCCATTCTTATTCTTTCTATTTGTAAGATTTAATTCATATCCATCTATTACAAAGTCCTCTCCTTTCTCTTTATTAATCCATGTTTCAGATACTGCAATCACACTGAATGGATGTGTAAATTTGCTTAAATATTCCCTTATTTTGTGAAAATTTGCATATAAACTTCTACTATTAAAGTGGATTAAAGATATTTTGCCGTCGACCTTGACAGTTTTGTTGAATTGTTCTTCAGTATGATAGTAGCAGGTATTTTTGATGTTAAAAAAGTTCAGTTCTGGATCAATGTCCTGCTCTGTGAAGTGTGTTTTGTATTCCGTGTTTACTGGTGAATTTATCTCCTGATTAGCAATCCTCTGTGGTAGCAATGTATAATTCCCAGATAATGAATTAATTGATTGTTTCATCCTTGAATACGTTACGCTTTAGCTTCCGTTGTTGTCTTCTATTACCTGCTTTGATGACTGTAGATTGTTTGTCCCGCTCCTTGCCTTTGTAGTCATGTGACCTGTTAATATTTTTCCAGATCCTGGATGAATTTGATGACCAGCACCTTGGCTTCCTCCGGTGTACCGTTGAGCTTTATAAATATTTTACAGTTTGCAGTCCAGGTGTTCTGAATTTTACCCAGTTTCTTTAGGTATCGTGCTTTCTTCGCTATGTCAGCATTGGATTTGGTTAGATGGTCATTCATGTAGACGTTCGATCCTTTTAGTTTCCTCCCCTGCTTCAGCAGTGCATTCTTGTGTTTCCTGTTTACAAATCTTATGATGATAGCTGGTTTATCACTAGCATTTCTCCTGGGCAAGGGGTGGCATGCCTCGATGTTATTACAGTCCAGGTCGATCCCTTTCGACTGCAAGAAACCAGCTACTTGTTGCTCCGCAGAGCTCCCATCCAGATCTCCTTGCTCCTCTTTACTGCCAGCAGTCACAGCCCGAGCATATGACCGGGGTTTTATGTACAGCCCTGTGATGATCACGTCGTTCATTCTGGTATATTGCTCCAGGTCCGCGACCCTGCTCTCCAGATAGACGATCCGTTTCTCCTTCTCTGCATTCTGGTTACGTAGCGACCTTATTTCCTCGACTAAGTCTAGGATATATTTCTGTTGTAGCTTGATAGCTGATGTTTCCTCAGTTAGAAAGTCCAATGACTTTTTGATGTCCTCAATTTCATCGGCGTTCGGTGTTCTCTTAGGCCCCCATTGAGCTTGTTGTCTCGCTCGCTCCGTTCACCGTCTTGTCCAACACTCCATTCACAAACATTCCAGTCAAACAGATTGCCAAAACGCTTTTGAAGTAGTTCCTCCTCCAGAACCAGCCTTGCAGATCCTTCCCAGAATGATCAACTAGGCTGTTAGCTTTTAAACCTGCCCAGGTCCTTTTGAGAAAGTACTGATTTGTCTCTAACTACTGTTAGAGACAAACAAGGGGAAATTTATTGAAATATTCCAATGCTAGTATATGCAAAACCTCAAGTATGGTAGAAATGTGGTAGAACATCCAAACACAACGGGTTAGGCTTCTGTATTTTGATTAAATATCATGGTTGTTTCTGACCTGTGTTATAAAACCTAGTTTTTGCAAAATCAGAAATTTGGGGGAGGTGAATTTTTTAAAAACACCACATTTTCTCAAAGATAAACTGTTCCTTCCACCTCTGGTTAGTCTGAGGTAGTACGTCTCTACACTACTGACCTGTGACATGGAAGTTGGATGTAGTTTTTGTGCTATTATTTTACTGTAAATGTTTTACTGTAAAGTGGATATGTTGCAATCATTTCTTTTCCTTCTTATCTCTCCCCTTAGAGTCAACAAGGGGAACTCTGCTGTGTGACGAGATAATTGGCTGCTGCCCTTCTTCTCCTCCCCGTGTTATGCTGTACTTGAGGACAGCATCTCTGAATTTGAAGCCAGCCTGTAGTATAAAACATGCTGAGCTGTTACAACAACATGTAACTCAGAGAGAATGATGCTGTGGTGCAATACATCAGGAAAAATCAAATTCAGATCTGAGGGTTCCGAATATACAGTAATACTGTGGTTGTGGTGCAGAGACTGTACTGTGGTGTGCTGAAGGGAAATGCTTTATACTATAATACAGTACTCTCAGCACTTCATTATGTTCTCCATTTGTTTTCTTTTACTTCAACTTTTTTGTTTACCATGCAACTCATATTATAGATTGCCTTTAAGGGTACTTGTTATTGGCTTGTAACTTACATGTATTAACAACAATCATGTATTGATAATTAACTCTGGGTTATTGTAGTAGCGTATTTTCAAAAGCCACAGTGATGTTTTTGAGTAGTACTAGCATCCCATCTAAAAAAAGCCACAAAAATGAGGCGAAGGCACACTAAGCTTACAGGAGATGTAATTTACTTTAAAGACATTTATTGAAGTATTTTCAAATTAAATTATGTCACAGTAGGTAAAACGAAGCTAACGCAGCAGTCTGTGTTAGACACTAGATCTGCGTTCTGGCACGGGATGCCACTTGCTAATCAATATTCAGTACACATGAAGTATTTGTCTTTATACATGTAGTCCTAAAATGAGTAGAAAACATGAATTCTGCATGTTATTTCAGTTAATGCTTCAACATCCCGTCTGTTTGCTAACATTTTTGTTTGCACACATAAATCCCTCCTGTCCACACTGACAGGAAATAGAAGGGCCAACCCAATTTGTAATAGTTTTCAAAGGTCTGGGCCGCTCCATTTAAAGCAAGGATTGACATTATGTCAACATCTCATTTAGCACCTCAGTCAATCTTTATATGAAATGTTTACAACCCATGTGTCACTGTGAGAATAAAGTAGAAGAGCTGTGCTGTAACAGAAGTTGTGTGTTGCATGCTTTTAGCTTGAAATTACTCTGACACATGCACACACACCCAAAAGCGGAGCACTGTGCTGGTACAGTACATTTATGTGTGTGTGTGTGTGTGTGTGTGTGTGTGTGTGTGTGTGTGTGTGTGTGTGTGTGTGTGTGTGTGTGTGTGTGTGAGACAGACAAATATTCTTGGGTGCTGGTGAGGAAATACCGTCTATATTACTTAATGAGATACTTTGTAGAAAGTGTCCACTGTGCAAGTTAGACCATATCGCTTTATTTATTTGTACATGTTTGTTTATTTGTGGCTTGCATGGTACTCATGTGTTGTAAAATATGTAAAATTACTTAGTTCATTAAAAATATGTTCCTCTCAAACAGTGTTTTCTCTAATTTTTCTAATAATTTACTAATAATTAAAATGATCAATAAAAGAAAACAGTGATATTAAAGGAAATTGGTATTAATTACATGTAAATGGTAAATGGCCTGTATTTATATAGCGCTTTACTAGTCCCTAAGGACCCCAAAGCGCTTTACATATCCAGTCATCCACCCATTCACGCACACATTCACACACTGGTGATGGCAAGCTACATTGTAGCCACAGCCACCCTGGGGCGCACTGACAGAGGCGAGGCTGCCGGACACTGGCGCCACCGGGCCCTCTGACCACCACCAGTAGGCAACGGGTGAGGTGTCTTGCCCAAGGACACAACGACCGAGACTGTCCAAGCCGGGGCTCGAACCAGCAACCTTCCGATTACAAGGCGAACTCCCAACTCTTGAGCCACGATCGCCCCGTAAAAGCCACGTAAAAGAATTTTGCTGGCTGATTTAACATGTTTTACACACTGAAAAAAAAAGTTCTTTCAATTTACTTGATTTTATTGTGTACATCGGTCCCACATAATATGAATAAGTATGACTGACTTAATTTTCCACTTTCATCCATCCATCCATCCATCTTCATCCGCTTTGTCCGGGGCCGGGTCGCGGGGGCAGCAGCCTAAGCAAAGAGGCCCAGACCTCCCTCTCCCCAGCCACCTCCTCCAGCTTATCCGGGGAAATACCAAGGCGTTCCCAGGCCAGCCGAGAGATATAATCTCTCCAGCGTGTCCTGGGTCTGCCCCGGGGCCTCCTCCCGGTGGGACATGCCTGGAACACCTCACCCAGGAGGCGCCCAGGGGGCATCCTTGTCAGATGCCCGAACCACCTCAGCTGGCTCCTTTCGATGTGGAGCAGCAGCTGCTCTACTCTGAGCCCCTCCCGGATGGCCGAACTTCTCACCCTATCTCTAAGGGAGAGGCCAGCCACCCTTCGGAGGAAGCTCATTTCTGCCGCTTGTATCCGCGATCTCGTTCTTTCGGTCACTACCCACAGCTCGTGGCCATAGGTGAGGGTAGGGACGTAGATCGACCGGTAAATTGAGAGCTTCGCTTTTACACTCAGCTCCCTCTTCACCACGACGGACCGGTGCAGCGTCCGCATTACTGCAGCTGCAGCCCCAATCCATCTGTCGATCTCCGGCTCCCTTCTCCCATCACTCACGAACAAGACCCCGAGATACTTGAACTCCTCCACTTGGGGCAGGAACTCATCCCCGACCCGGAGTGGGCACTCCACCCTTTTCCGGCTGAGAACCATGGCCTCAGATTTGGAGGTGCTGATCCTCATTCCCGCTGCTTCACACTCGGCTGCGAACCGTTCCAGTGCGAGCTGGAGGCCCTCACCCGATGAAGCCAACAGAACCACATCATCTGCAAAAATCAGAGATGAGATTCTGAGGCCACCAAAGCGAAAGCCCTCCGCCACTTGGCTGCGCCTAGAAATCCTGTCCATAAAAATTATGAACAGAACCAGAGACAAAGGGCAGCCCTGGCAGAGCCCATCACCCACCAGGAATGAGTCCGACTTATTGCCGGCAATGCGAACCAAGCTCTTGCAACGGTTGTATAGGGATCGAATGGCCCATAGCAATGGGCCAGACACCCCATATTCCCGCAACACCTCCCACAGGACACCCCGAGGGACACGGTCGAATGCCTTCTCCAAGTCCACAAAACACATGTAGACTGGTTGGGCAAACTCCCATGCACCCTCAAGTATCCTGGAGAGGATAAAGAGCTGGTCCAGTGTTCCGCGACCAGGACGAAAACCGCATTGTTCCTCCTGTATCCGAGGTTCGACTAACGGACGAACTCTCCTTTCCAGCACCCTGGCATAGACTTTCCCAGGGAGGCTGAGGAGTGTGATCCCCCTGTAGTTGGAACACACCCTCCGGTCCCCTTTCTTAAAGATGGGGACCACCACCCCGATCTGCCAGTCCACAGGTACTGCCCCTGATCTCCACGCAACATTGCAGAGGCGTGTCAACCAGGACAGCCCTACAACGTCCAGAGCCTTCAGGAACTCGGGGCGGACCTCATCAACACCAGGGGCTCTGCCACCAAGGAGTTGTTTAACTGCCTCAGTGACCTCGCCCCCGGAAATTGGCGGGTCATTCCCCTCATCCCCAGACTCTGCTTCCTCCTCGGAAGACGTGTCAGTGGGATTAAGGAGGTCCTCGAAGTATTCCTTCCACCGCCTGACAATTTTCTCAGTCGACGTCAGCAGCGCTCCGCCAGCACTATTCACAGTGCAGGTAGAGCACCGCTTTCCCCTCCTGAGACGTCTGACGGTTTGCCAGAATCTCTTCGAGGCAGTCCGAAAGTCTTTTTCCATGGCCTCTCCGAACTCCTCCCACACCCGAGTTTTTGCTTCAGCCACTGCCCGAGCCGCATTCCGCTTGGCCTGTCGATACCTGTCGGCTGCCTCCGGAGTCCCACAGGCTAACCAAGCCCGATAGTTCTCCTTCTTCAGCCTGGTGGCTCCCTTCACCTCTGGTGTCCACCATTTGGTTCGGGGATTACCACCACGGCAGGCACCAACCACCTTGCGGCCGCAGCTCAATGCAGCAGCTTCGGCAATGGAGACGCTGAACATGGTCCATTCGGACTCAATGTCCCCAGTCTCCCTCGGAATGCTGTTGAAGCTCTGCCGGAGGTGTGCGTTGAAGATCTCGCGGACTGGGGCCTCTGCTAGACGTTCCCAGCACACCCTCACTACGCGTTTAGGTGCACCAGGTCTGTCCAGCAACCTCCCCCGCCACCTGATCCAACTCACCACCAGGTGGTGATCAGTTGACAGCTCAGCCCCTCTCTTTACCCGAGTGTCCAGAACATATGGTCGCAGGTCTGCTGATACGATTACAAAATCGATCATCGACCTACGGCCTAGAGTGTCCTGGTGCCACGTGCACTTATGGACACTCTTATGTTCGAACAGTGTGTTCGTTATGGCCAAACTGTGATTAGCACAGAAGTCCAATAACAGAGCACCGCTCGGGTTCAGATCAGGGAGGCCGTTCCTCCCAATCACGCCCCTCCAGGTCTCGCTGTCGCTACCCACGTGAGCATTGAAGTCTCCCAGCAGGACAACAGAGTCTCCAGGTGGAGCACCCTCCAGCACCCCCCCCCCCCCCCCCCCCAGGGACTCTAAGAAGGCGGGGTACTTAGAACTGCCACTCGGCGCATAAGCGCAGATGACAGTCAGGACCCGTTCCCCGACCCTAAGGCGCAGGGAACAAACCCTCTCGTCCACCGGGAAAAACCCCAACGCACCGGCAGCAAGCCGAGGGGATATTAGGATACCCACCCCAGCCCGCCGTCTCTCACCAGGGGCAACTCCAGACTGAGACAGAGTCCAGCCCCTCTCCAGGAGACTGGTTCCAGAGCCCAAGCCATGTGTAGAGGTGAGCCCGACTATATCTAGCCGGTACCTCTCAACCTCACGCACTAACTCAGGCTCCTTCCCCACCAGAGAGGTGACATTCCATGTCCCTATTGCCAGTCTTGGCAGCCGGGGGTCAGTCCGCCAGGGCCTCCGCTCCTGGCCGCCACCCGGCACACAATGCACCCGACCCCTATGGCGCCTCCTGCGGGTGGTGGGCCTGCGGGAGGATGGGCCCATGTCTCCTCTTCGGGCTGTGCCCGGCCGGGCCCCATGGACTAAGGCCCGGCCACCAGACGCTCGCCCTCGGGCACCCTCCCCGGGCCTGGCTCCAGGGCGGGGCCCCGGTAACCCTATCCCGGGCAGGGTAAACTGTTCCCTCGGTTTCCTTTTCATAAGGGTCTTATGAATCGCTCTTTGTCTGGTCCCTCACCCAGGGCCAATTTTCCACTTTCCCTCAAGTAATTAATGCTTGTCACATCAAAGTATTTTATTTACATCAGATTACTTTAAAAAATCATGTTTGATGTACTAATATTAATCTATTATCATAATATCAATGTATTGCATAATGTCAATATATTTTAATATTTAACACCAACTTATTTTTATTTGCCAGTGGTACGCAATGATATTACGTAATGTAAACACATTGCAATTACAATTATGTTCTTGCAAGACAAATTATGGCTTTAAATCCTACTTAATTTTTTCAATTGAAATATTAACTGATCATTATTGACAAAAAAGGCAAAGACTGAGTGCTACTGAACAATACACCTTTATTAAACTGTAACAGCAGTGAAAGCAGTAATTCTGCCATGAACAAGTCCAAAATCGCATCCATATAAACTTGTTAACACATTTTTAAAGATAGCCTGCAGAAATAACTAAAAGAAAAAGTTAGTTTGAGAATATATTTGCAAATGTTTCACAAAAAACTGACCTTAGCAGCAAATAAAAGAAAGTGCTTATAGATGATCCTGTCATCTCTTACATATAACATTTGTATTAATTACACAATTGAAAATGTAAACTAAATTAAGACTACCTGAAAAAAAGCAACACGCTTTTATGAATAAACAGATTTACACAAATATAACTTGTGTGTTATTTGACAACAGTTTCAGCTTCTGTACAAGTATTTACCTGTACAAGATTTCAACTAAGTTGAGCCTTAAATGACATTGTTACACAACTAATACCAAACACCTACATGAATTTTAATCTTCATTTTTAACATGTAAGCAGGACATTAAGGTTGATTTAGAACATATTGCTAAAAATCGTCAGTAAAAATTTCTTACAACACGATACCAAAAGGAAAAATCATCCTGCATTGCAGTCACATGAGGGGAAAGCAATAAAAACATAAGCAGTATAACGTTACTGAACACAAAATGAAAAACTGCAAAGAATTGCAGAAGTGCAGTCTTTGACTTCTCAATGAAACAGATGGGTTTTTTAAAGCAAGAACTTTAGAGAGTTTAGCTCCATCCAGTTCCATGAAAACCTTCTGGAAAACATCAAAGTTGTAGCGAAGGTCCGCAGGGTAGGCAAGGTTTAATGCATACATGAGTCCAAATAGCATTATCACAGCAAATGCTACATTATCCAAATTCTTCGCCACCCTGATGCCTGCAAGGACAACTCTTGTTTATCTGCTGAAGCTTGCTCTTTAAGAAGATAAATTCAAACAGTGGTGTCTTCAACAATCTCACTGATGGCACGTTCTTCCATGCCCTGTAAAAAAGAAGCCATGTTAGTCATTTCATGCCAAGTAAGTAATATGACACTGTGGAAAGTCCGAAAAAAGAGGAAAAAAAAGACAAGTACATACCACATACTCCTGGATAAGCCAGCGTCTTCACCCATGTAGATACACACTCAGCATCAACATCTTCACACTGAAATGAAATGTATGTAATTAGCATCTTCATTCAGCCCTTGTCCTTCATTTAAGTTTTACTAGTGTACTTTACATGAATGTTTTTAAAGTAAAGGCACACAAATTAATAATAGGTTTACTGGCAATTAATAATAAGTTGACAAAGTGAAGGTTAAAAAAACAAGCAGATGTAAAAATACAAAATGAGAGAGAATTTATCATGGGAAAACATTTGAAATCTTCCACAATTGTAAAGTTTCATCCAAAGAGGATCATGTTAAGTGAATGTTGAGGCTTTATCACTTACATTATCCATTTATGCCACAATTATTTTCAGTATTAGTCCAAGCTCTCATCTTCTGTTGACCAACTTCACCAGGTTGTCCAAGTGGAGAGCCAGCTGAGCCACGAACTTTGTCTGAGGGGGGATGGTGGCAATTCTCTTAAACTCAGCGTTGATCTGAAAACATGAGCACAGAGGAATGAGCTTCAAAGGTTTAATACCTGGAAGAAGGCTGCAATCACTCATGCTGAAGAAATGGGCTGTCAAATAACAACTGTGCCTTAACCATTTTAGGCTAATACCACAAGAACACCGTGTATGAGGCAAACCTTACCTCATGGAAATCAATTAGAGCAGGCCATCTTGCCATGAAAGCCTCCACCATTGGTGCATCACGAACAACTTCATGTCTTCTGTATGAAAAAGTCTTTTCCATCTTGAGTTTCACCAACTCTGTTACTCTTTTTTTATGTCCATGTGGTGGGCTTTGACATGTCAATAGCTTTAAGAGTCCCTTTGTCTGCTACTTCTGAAACTGAGGTGAGGTTAGGAAACTCATTCCCAAGCAAGAAATCCATAAACTGAAGTCTGAAACTGCCCTGAAGACAACACTGTCTCTTGACTTCAACGATGAGATCCTCAGTTGATTCAGGCGCTCCATTAGAGAGCGAGCCTTCGACAGGTTCCGTCAGCCAAAACAGTCTTTAGGACCATAGGACTCCCCATAGGACTCTGTAGGAAAAAAAGAATTAAATATCAGACATTCAGAAAGAATCATTTCAGTTTAGTTTTCATAAAGCTATCCATACCCAATACTCAAAGTTATAAAGATCAGACATAAAAAAAAGAAGAATTTATTTAATGAAATACATGCTACTGAAGCTATTACGCTTATATGAACACCTTTTAATTCTATATGCCTTTTTAAAGTTACAATGTGGACTGATCCAATCTCATAGCCAACCAATGGATAAGTATCAAGGAGTTCACAGAGTGTATATTCTTGTGGATACTGGGCTGAGCTCAAAAGCTGTGTCGTGCTCTCTGTACCAGCCACCAAGCTCTCTGACAATGTAGAATATGCTGTGGTACAATGCAGATATGGTTTTTCAGTATTCTGGCAATCCACCTGCTGCCCTTTGGGCCAGTACCATTCCATTTCTATAAGTTATGCCCTTTAATGTCACACACTGTGCAAGGTTGACCTCTAGAATGTCAGGGAATATGTACCTAATAATAATAAGCTATCTCCTCTTTAAGCAAATCTACTAGAGAGGCAGATACAGCTGAGACCTCTAATTCAGACTTGCCAAGAGATGGGGAGTTTAGATGGTAAGCTATCATCATCTGATGTTTTGACTTCTGTAATCATAAAGGTAAAAATTCCACCATCACAAAAAACATTCATTTTAATTGAAAAAAGATATTCCAGTCCAGAAGAGCATCAATGGTTTCTTTAAAGTACCAATCTTTCTCCCATTTATACATAATGTTTTGAGAAGCAGCTCACATATGTTCTACACAAAGTAGAAAAAAAGCAGGGGAAAGGGTCCTAATTTTTGTTAGGACAATGTTGGAAAATTCACAATACATCACTTAATAAGACATACTCTGTTGAACAAACTTATCTCCTTGTAGATATCTGCTGTATTATTTGGGCATGACCGATAGAATAGTCAAGTGACACTACACCTAAAACAATGACTAAATGGAAAAATGATTTGGCATTTATGGGCACAGGTTCTTAAACCCACGTCTAAGGTGGCAGGATCCTTATTATAACTTGAGTGTGTGTCCTCAGCAAGAATTAAAGTATGGCACTGTGCTCCCAGCTTCTTAAACTCTGACGGTTACAGCCAGACTAATTACCCACTGTAGCCATAGCTAGCACGAGTAACACAAACACTATTGCGCTCTCTCAGTGACGTTTTAACTTGCTAAGCCATCAAAAACGTCAGTGCTCTCTGTCACATGCATAAATTCCATATCTGACCGACAACAGCTGCTTTCTCCCGACTATGTGCAATTTGTTACTATTTTTCAGCTTTAGCCACAAAGCTAATACCAACTTTAGCTAGCACTGTAAAAACAACATGTAGATGCATTACAGACTACTTTTTATATAGCATGCATGCACTACAACAATTCTGTGAAAACGTACCGAACTAAAACAAATGTATTTAAATTACTTACCTTCTCAGTATGCCTGACTCGGTGCCAAAGGTTGCATGTGGCTAAACAGTCTTCCAGAATCTGGCGGTCAATTGCGCTCTCCTTAAATTATGTTGTTGTCTTATTGGATAAGACTCTAGGTCTTATTATCCAATCATATTTAGTTGTTGTCTTTGAATATATTGCATCATTTCCGGTTGTGGTCAAACATGATTACAATGGTTTTAGTATTCTAATTTAGTCACTTTAAATCAATGCAAGAAAAATGAGTAGTCTCAGTATTGTTTATAATCAAGTAAATAGTACTTTATTTAATCATGTAAATAAGAGAAACATGAAAGGCTTGTGTAGCATTAACTAAATTCATTTGTGCAAATTCAAAAGCCTCCCAATTCCCATTTTTTCAGTGCAGGAGCATTTCTCCCTGGAATGTTCTACCACCCCCTCTTTTCAGAAGTTTCTTATTGTTAAAAGGAAATGTTTTCTTCCCACTGTTTTTATCTATGTGAGCCACATGGCTTACAATTTTTAATCAGATTCATCACAGGGTTATTGTGGATTAATTTTGATTAATCAGGATTAAATATCATTCATTTTTATTCTATATTAATCGCATTTTATTTTGCATGAGCAAACAGAAAATGGGAGAATATACGCACTTAACATTTTTATTGAACATCTTGAACATTCATGTTAACAAAAGACTCTGTAAACATTTATGCTCTGCGCATTTATATGGACAGAACCCAGAGTGTCAGATAAAGTGACCAGCTGTTCGTGTCTTGGGCTCAACCACACATGGGAAAGCCTGTGTCTAAACAGCGCCTCTCCCATTGGATAGTAGGAACAATTGCCCTGCCTATAGTAGCAGGGGCCTTCAGCCTCCTGCTGGCTTGCGTGCGCATTCCACTAGAAGTCTGGCGACCTCATGGGCTCTCTTTAGGGGAGTTTCTATTCAGGAGGTGTGTGCAGCTGCATGCTGGGCCTCACCTCACACATTTGCTAGGTTTTACAGGTTAGATGTAACAGCACCTAACCTAGCGCATTCAGTCCTCAGTGCAGGTTCTTCCCAGGTGGGAGCTTCTCCCCTGTGAAGTGATGTTGGGGACAGTTGTCTTCTTAACAGGCATGTCTGGCAATCCGGGAGTCAGTATTTCTCCGATAGTGAGACACAAAACAAATGCTATGAAAGTGAACTTAACCCTTTAAGACCTACCACAGAACCAAGTCCACCAGAGCTTAAATTATATTTTTACATGCTGTAGTGCCATTTTTGGGAGCATTTCAAGTTGATATACATCAATACAACCATTATAGCCCAAATTTTAATAATATGTCTGCATTAAGTGCATAGTAATTACATAAATTGCAAAAAAGTGCAATAAACTACAAAAAAAATTTAAAATCGTTTTTGTTTTTTTAACATATATTTCTAGTTAGAGAAATTTAAGAGGCTTATCCCTCAAAACTGTAAATACAAAAAAGTTGCACAAAATAGTTTCCCACCACAGGAAATTTATTTTAAGTGTCTTCATAGTTTTTATTTTTGAAATACACCAATTTTTATATACTGCAGGAAAAACGAAAATAAACATTATAATGCAAATTTGCAAAAAAAACCAGCATGTGGATCAAAACAAACTATTTCCAGCAGTGCAATATGAGTACTAAGCATCCCAGAAACAACACAGAAAGTCATAAACTCAAACATAACTTTTAAAAACACCAGTATAAACTTATGATTTGAATTTCAAACACATAGGCTTTTGCAGGGTGAGGTCTATAAATACTCTATAGGCTCTTCTTGTTCGTGTGTTTCTTTTATTTATGTATTTCTATTAGTGCTATTTCTGCTATTACAGTGTATGTGTAATATGACAATGTTTAAAATGCAGGAGAGAAAAAAAAGAAGGAAAAGAAATGAACAGGGGAGAAAATAGACAAAAATATAAAAGGATAGACCACAAATAGAAAAGTGTGATGGATTGTCAACTGCTGCACATGTAAGGAAAAAAAACATACAGCACCTGAAACAGGAAAAAAAAAAGTGAAAAAGGATAGATACACAAATCAACAAATCCTGTTATGTGTAAGTGTTTTTGTATGTATCTTTGTAACAAAATGTACTTGATAATGTGGGTGGGAAATCACAATAACAATCCCCAGCAGCCGACGGAGATAGGGGCAGCCAACCCCATTTATCCTCAACTCAGGAAAGCACTGACACCACATTTAAAGCAACAGATATAAAGAAACTGTTGTACATTCCTAAAATCTCCTCAACACCTATAACACATCTTTGACAATCATGACCCAACACTACCGAAGAATCTGTTTATAGTTTATCTTTTAGTATTGTCTTTCATAATAATTAATAAACACTTCACCTAAACTAACTCAGTCAGTGCCTTGTATCTCAGATATTTCTCCAAGCAGTAGATAGCAATGAGATCTCTGTCTGCATCAAACTTATTGGCAAAAAGGTGATGCTGTTCAGTCAACCACTGCAGGTCTCCAGCACCATACACACATATTGATCTGACATGGTGGCCTTTACATTCTGGGTATACTGCTTGCAGAGAACCCTCTGACCCCTCGTGCCACTGCCACTTCACCATCCGTGCAATTGCATTCATGTCTGTCATGCCAAATTTACTGTTGGGCCATGTTGAACCAGGAACACCAGGCATTCGTTGTATTGTTGCCCACAGAAACTCATCAGGACTGTAGGTGTCTTTGGCCCACTCAATGAGGGCCTGTATTCGCTTGTCTTCCAACACACTGCGAATGTAACCTCGGTTGACCACAATGTAGGCATTTCCTGATAGTATAGGGAGATTGAAGGGAGTTGGATCCTTTGTTTTTCCTATTGGCTGGGACAATTGAAAGGTTAACATGATGGGGAGTCAGTCTGAGTTGAAGGTTTTTAGAATAGCAAAGAGAATTGATAATAGCTACATCATACATTATAAAAAATATCCAAAAGAAGTACCTGCATTTTTCCATCAACTACTTGGTAAACATTCATCACCCTCTTCTTCTTTCCTTGAGACATTTCTTCCGACTCCAAACTGTTACCTCCTTTTAGTGAACGCAAAGCTTGCACAATTTCCAAATTAGTTTTTAGAGGGAAATCCTGACCACAGAGGTTGATGAAGTATTTCCATGTTGTACTGGTGTTATAGAGATCAGCCATGCAGTTAAGATCAGCCTGTACACGTGTCCATCCAGCGTAGACCACATCCACAGTCTTGCTGACCATTTGGGAAACAGGAAGTAATGGCATTGATGGCAGCAAAGACTGAGGCCTGTGTTTTTTTGTCCACATGGACGCAATAAATATTTTGAGGTGCGTAGATAGCTCGCAGTAGTCGTTCAAAGCTATGAACCTATGAATAAAAAGAATTTAATTGAATGTATCAATTAGTAATTTAAAATTTTTTACACCTGCTGCTGAGCTTTTCAGTAAACTTTGAATATAGAAAATACATACCTTGTGATGGACAACCATAGAGTAAGCTAGTGGAAAGTCCTCTTCTTCCTTGCTTAATGGGAAAGTTATATATTTCCTCCTCATCTTGAATTCACTGTAAATTCAGAATTTTGAAGACGCAATGTTGCTTTTAAATTCCATATATTTAAATCGTTACTAAGAGGTAATTAGTGAAACCTGTGATTTAAAGCACAAACCTGCAGTCTTTGGTTGCATTGATATAATACTCATCAGGAATCTGAGTACTCTTCTGAAAGTCTTTGGTGATGGTCAGTAATTTGGCTTGCTGTATTTCATCCTTCTCTCCCTGCAGGATTGCTGAGCAGTTGCAAACTTTCTCTGGGCTCTCATCATCATCGGTATACTCTAGCCATTGATACCTGAGGATGTAGGCAGCACTTCTGCCTGTTTTCAATTGACTAAGTAGGATAAACATCCACAGTGATCCCAGTACAGCAATGAACTGCAATAATTGTAGCCGCCAGCCTCGTTTTGGAAACCACATTATTTACAGTAATCAAATCTCGAATATAATAAAATTAAAGTGTGTGAGAGCTGCTAAAATGTCTGACAGACACTTCTGGTGCCATAAAATAATAATGAACAATATTTAATAATGCATAGATAAGTTTACTTTCACGAAGGTATGCTGGTTAGTCTGTCCATCACTGCACCTGGAACGATGAGAGAACATGAGTTAGTAGGAAAGAAATATATGTTTTGTTTTGGAGGAAAGAAGGCTCAGGGTTTAAGTAGTCATCATCATGGGCTCATCCGATTAGAATGAGAATAAGCAGCCATCAATCATTTGCAGGTTTTGTCGTTTTATTGAATAATGGGTAAAGGAAAGACACACATGGACTGCTATCTCTCAGCTGCCGCCCCATGTGGGAGTGAGGAAAGAGTGAGCTGCAGGTGAGTGCAGTCCTTAAGGCCAAGCACCAGACCCAATCAAAGGTGAGGAAAGAAACAAGGTGCATCTGGTGAAGTGAATGTGCTGAAAGGTGAGCCTTTACAACATGTTTGTTTTGGGGTTTTTTGTTGCTTTTTTAAAATGCACCTGTAATTTTTATATTTTTGGCCATTTTAAAACATTTTAAAGTAGTAACAAGAGTAAGAAATTAGCAATCGCTAACTTTTTTTTAGCTGTAGTATCCCTATCAAATTCAAACCAACATAAAGCGATAAGAAAATCTAAATATGTTAAAGAGCACCTCTAACACTTTCTGCAAGGTCGATATTTTTTTTTTGTTTGATCTGAAATCCCTTCTGCAAACTCTGCCTTCTAAAATTTTAAGAACTTTAGAAAATAATAATGACATGTTGAAATATCAGGCAACACCATATATGTGAGAATCTCTGTAGTTTTAACACCATAAAACTCTCTAGACTTATTTGTTCTATCAATCAATCAATCAATCAATCAATCAGTCTTTATTTATAAAGCACTTTTCATACAAAAAATGTAGCACAAAGTGCTTTACATAGTTAAAAGCAGCCCACCCCACCCTCCAACTCACTCCCCACACTCTCATTAACATAAATGATGTGAATACACACATATCCCCCCCCCCCCCCCCCCCCCAAACTGTTACACCCCATGCACAGCTGGTACAAGTACGGCACCAAAGAGCGACGTCTTCCCTCATGTGATACCAATAGAATCGGGTTCGTAGTCTGGCCACAGTCCTCTCGACACCAAAATGTCCACCCACTGGCCCTTCGTGCATCTGGCCCATCACTTCTGGTTGTAGCTTGCGTGGCAGTACGATTTGGGGATAGAACTGGGTCTCGTCAAGGCAGTAGAAGCGACGGACCAGAACTCCATCTCTGAAGTAGAGCCGATTCCATTGAGCCCAGTATGTCTTAGTGGCTGGGCTGCATGGTGAAACGATAGTCCATGGGGGGCGCTCACTGCTGGCCTCCATCCAGGCGCGTATGGGTGCAATGTCTGCATCAGCGTCCTGGGCTTGGCTCAGCTCCCCCATGGTCCAGCCATGAAACAGAGAAGCAGTATCAAGGGTTTTAGCCACATATACTTTCTCAGTCAGCTTTACAGTGTGTGTATTAGTGGACATGTTCTGGTGTGATATGTCTGTTCTAGTGTGAATTGTCTGTTCTGAGATGTCTGTGTTGATAGGAGTGTTTTGACATAAAATGTCTGACTTTGTAAGAGCAGTTTGGTCTAAAGTCTTTGTTTCTGGTGTGGTGGTGTTATGACTTACCCCCACTAGACACACCGCTGTAGTAGCCGGTTGTCCCTCCACCCTCACCGGACTCAGCAACAGGGAGCTGGTGTCAGAGTCCAACTCGCATTGAACTGCCTGATGACTGGCCCCCCCGAGATGCTTGGGGGGGTCCTGCACTCTGCATGGACAGGACTGGCGACAGGGTCTTCTGGAGAGGCTATCAGCATTGGTGTGCACTCGACCTGGACGGTGGATGATCTCAAAGTTGTACTCGGCAAGCTTCTCGAGCCATCGAGCTAATTGTGTCATGGTCCTGGGTCGGTGACCCAGCGCTTTAAGTTTATTATTAGCATTTTCCAATTTATTATCATGATTATTATTATTGTTTGAGTTCTACGTGTTATATTCGGTCTGCGTCTGTATCTGTCTGTCTATGGTGTCACCCCGTCTGTTTGTGAATCTGTCTGTTTAGTTCAATGTCTTGTCTGGTTCCATGTGTCTGAGTTTCCTGTTTTATTGTGAAGGTCTATGTCGTATGTGAGTGTGCTCAGTTTACGTTTCCCCTGTCTCGTCAGCTGTGATTTCTCCCAGGTGTGTTCCCCTCCTGTCTCTTATCCCTTGATTACTGCCATCTGTGTATTTAAGCCCTGTGTTTCTCTGTGTCAGTGTCACGTCGTACCCTCAGATTATGCCTGTGTGTTTCTGTTCTCCATATTCCGTGTTCACTTCAGGTTTTGTTTTTGTACCAGCAATAAAGCTGAGGTTTTGAGTTTCACGTTTGTGTCTGAGTCCTGCGTTTGGATCCTCCTCTCCGCCTGCCCGCACACAGAGCCCTGACAAATTGTCCCTCTGGCTCTTTCATTTTTGTTAGCCACCGTAGACTGCTATGGTCTGTGCGCACTTTGAAAGGCCGTCCAAGGAGATACTGGCGAAAGTGGGACGTGAAATCCACGACGGCTAGTAGTTCACGTCGTGTGGTGCAGTAGTTTTGTTCAGTTCTTGATAGCTTACGACTGCCATATGCCAGCACACGTTCCACGCCCTGTTGCATCTGTGACAGCACCGCGCCGATGCCAGTGTCGCTGGCATCAGTGTCTAGTGTCATTTCTCCATGGTCAAGTGGATAGCCAAGAACAGGGGCAGAGGTGAGTCGACACTTCAGCTTGTCGAAAGCTGCTTGGTGCTCAGCATGCCACTGAAAATGTGCATTCTTCTTGGTCAGGTTGTGCAGGGGTTCGGCTATAGAGGCAAAATCTTTCACAAACCGGCGGTAATATGAGGCCAGGCCGATGAAGCGTCTGACCTCCTGGATGGACGTAGGTGTGGGCCACGTCTGAACTTTTTGAACTTTGCTGGGGTCGGTAGCCACACCATGCTCGGATACCACATGGCCAAGATAAGCAACTTCGCGGCGAAAGAGGCAGCATTTGGCAGGTTTCAGTTTCAAGTTAGCTTGTTGAAGTCTATAGAATACCTGGCCAAGCCGTTGCAGCATCCCCGACACGTCCTTAGCCAGCACGATGATGTCGTCCAAGTAGACCAGGCAGGTCTCCCACTGCATGCCAGCCAGGACGCGGTCCATCAGCCGCTGGAACGTTGCCGGGGCATTGCATAGTCCAAATGGCATGACGTTCCACTCAAAGAGGCCTGTCCTAGTGCAGAAAGCGGCGGCCCTGCGTGCTCTAGGCGTCAGCTCAACCTGCCAGTAGCCTGATGCGAGGTCTAATGTGCTGAACCATCTGGCAGTTGAGAGTGTGTCCAGCGTGTCCTGGATGCGGGGCAGCGGGTAGGCGTCTGTTATGGTGCGGTCGTTGAGAGCCCTGTAGTCAATGCAGAGACGGTATGTCCCATCTTTCTTACGCACCATAACGATGGGCGAGGCCCAGCTGCTGCAGCTGCGTTGGGCGAGACCGCTCTGTAGACTGTCGTAGATCTGCTGATCAGCATTTTGCTGCTTTTCCCCTGCCATTCTTCGCGGATTTTGTTTGACTGGGGCACCAGGACGGGTTATGATGTCATGCTGCACAAGGCTGGTTCGGCCCAGGTCAGCAGGCCCTGTAGAAAACACATGTCCATAAGTGCAAAGCAAGCGTTTCAGTTGGAGCTGTTCATAGTCATTGAGGTCTGTGGAGCTCTGGGCATAGAGCTCCTGCAGGTGCAGAGGAACCACAGGAGGGCTGGTCAGAGAGTCTGCAGCTGGGGAGACCATGGAGGGTTCCACGGCCTCAGCTGGCTGGAGGAGCCCGGCAATGGATCCCGCCTTAATTGTTACTGCTTTATTGCCAAGGTTAAAAAGGCGAAGTGGGACAGCTTTAGAAGGCTGTGCGTTGACTAGGACTCTGGCGATAAGTACTTTGTGCTTCTCAACAAAACCTTTGGTGGGACTAAGCATCATGTCACCTCGAGCTGCTGCACCAGGATGCACATTGCTCTTGCCCCCGGTTCCACCACCACAGTTCTAGCTATTCTCACTGCGTGTGACTTTGTACTGGCTTCGGTTTGGTAGTAGAGTACCTCTTCACCGAAAAGGATGATGCGGCGTTTGCCAAAATCAAGACGTGCTTCAGCTTGAGTGAGGAAGGGATGCCCAAGCAGCACCTCATTTCCTGCTATATCTGCCACCAAGAAATCAACATCCACCTGTCGATTGTTGATATTGACAGGTATCTGGAGAGAGTGATATTATACCCCTTATGTCAAACTGAGTGATTTATGGCCCCCCTAATTGATTTATGACCCCTAATAAATTATTCATGAGCTCCGGAAGTAGGAAGTAATTAAGTAATAAAAATATGATATTCATAAAAATATGATATTCATAAAAATATAATTGATTATTTAGAAAGTTTCTTATATATCAAAATAGCATTCTTTTATTTCTTTAAGCAATTAAATTTTTTTTTTTTATTTTTTTATGCTCAAAAAACGCCATCTGGTGGCGGGTCAGTGTGTGTGTGTGCGCGCGCCCGCGGCTGTGTGTCTGGGCGCGCGGGGGCGCGCCCGTGTCTCCGGACCGTGCTCTCTCGGGCTGCGTGCTCATGTGTTTAAAAATGTATTAAACCATATTAAAATTGTTTAGTTAAACTTGTGCTTTTGTAACGTTCAGTATGGCCACAAACACATGCTGCATGCCTTGGGGGAAAACTTTATTTCGATTTATATGCATTTGTAGATTTAGAATAAAACTCATACTCAGAAAAAACTCGCGATCCCCTAACCCTAACCCTCCTTAGATACATAAGCAGGGAAAACTCCTTAAAAAACCCTCTGCGTTTTCTCCAAAACCCTACAATAACTTGTTAGGGTGCCCCCTCTATTCCCAAAACCTTATATTCGATAACAGGGGAAATCCTGAAAAAATCCTTAGTCTTTTTTCTCAAATTCAGCGCCCCGCGGCTCCCTTCATGCTCAGCCAAACAAAGCCAAAACTCCTTTTAAAAAATTCTCCGCGATTTCTCCAAAACCCTAGAATAACTTGTTAGCTACCCCTCTATTCCCAAAAAAAAAAGCGCTATAATCCAAAAACATTGGGAAAGCTCCTCTTACTAGCAAGCTCTAAAATTCAACCCACACTCTAAGTTCTACCTCGCTCTTAATCTCCGATCCACAACTTCTTGCAGAGCACAATTTTTTCCTGCTTGTTCGCTCCCCGCTCTGCTCACCCTCTGCCCCAGCGATGGCAGTCCCTCACCAAGCTTGATTTCTGTTCTTTGTCTTGATTAAAGAATGGTAGCTACCGCTCATCGCTTGTCTGCAGGCTTTATTAAACGGAAAACTTCCACAACAACCTCTAAACAGTGGTTTATGGCTTTTTGTCACCTGCAACACCATGTAACACTTGGATGTTAGATTCTTTTACCAGTCAGTGTTGTTAGCCCCAACCCCCAGGCTCCAGCTGTCTGAGCTCTAACCCTGGCTGCCAAATGTCCCCCTGAGGCTTTTAAGATAAGATAAGATAACCTTTATTAGTCCCACACGTGGGAAATTTGTTTTGTCACAGCAGGAAGTGGACAGTGCAAAAGTTATGACGCAAAAATTAGAATACAATAAGAATAAATACAGTACACAACTGTACAGAATAGAATAAAATAATATACTATATACAGTAGAATAAAATAGAATAAAAATTTTTGGGTTACTTTGAAGTGAAGAAAGTTAACTTGTTTAGAACTGTGATCAAGGATAACACGTAAAACGTTGAACGTTTCAATATAAAAAGTGTACAAACTCCAGAAAAGTGGCAACTGAGGTGGCAAAATTGCAGGCAATTTTCACTTAAGTAGAAGTACAGCTGCTAGTGTCAAAAACACTCGAGTAAAAGCTTGATAAAGTATCGGGTCAGAAATGTGCGCAAATTGAGGAAGTCAAAGTAGTAACCTAACTGAACCTTGTGCTATAATAAAAAAATAAAAAAATATTAGTAGATAGGACTACAAACTTAGTCTGGTGGTAAAATATACCAGCTGATAAAGTGAACTTCAAAACCAGAACAGAAAGATAAAGTTGCAAAATAAAAGATTAAGGATTGTGTTTTTATAGCATGTAGTAAACTATCCCCTTTTTCTAACACAGAGTTTGTATGAAGTTCACTTTATCAGCTGAAAATATTAAAGCCAGAACTTACAAGATCAAAAACCTTTTACTTCATGTACAGGGTTTCCAAAAAAGTTTTATTTCAGGTATATAAACCATTACATTTGATTCAAGTAAAACAAATAATTACATTGATTCTTGTAAAGTTTTTCCAAGAAAGTTTTATTTGATGTAACGGG
The DNA here is from genome assembly GCF_057381845.1 of Rhamphochromis longiceps. Classification (NCBI taxonomy): domain Eukaryota; kingdom Metazoa; phylum Chordata; class Actinopteri; order Cichliformes; family Cichlidae; genus Rhamphochromis; species Rhamphochromis longiceps. Next base: position 28,430,118 of record NC_140568.1, on the reverse strand, counting down.
TTTCCAAAAAAAAGTTTTATTTCAGGTATATAAACCAATACATTTGATTCAAGTAAAACAAATAATTACATTGATTCTTGTAAAGAGTTTCCAAAAAAAGGTTTTGACTGGCAACAACGCTCACCTGCTAAATCCAACAGAACACCACTGGGACATTATGTTTCACTCCATCTGACTGTGCAGGAGCTCAGTGTTGGGTATGGTAAATGGTCTGTTTCATATTTAGTGCTTTTAGACTCTTCCTGGTTGTTGATGAGACTTTGCAGAAAGCAGCTTCACCTCTGATCACACACACACACACACACACACACACACACACACACACACACACACACTCACTCACTCACTCACTCACTCACTCACTCACTCACTCACTCACTCAACTCCACTCACTCACCTGGAGGATCAACACTCAGGCTAATGATGCTGATGTGGTTATTGCTCTGGGGATTTAGCAGGTGAGCTAAATCATGTGTAACATGTGAATTTCCTGAGTGTGGCATTAATAAAGTCTGTGTCTATGTCAAAGCTGACGTTTAAATTCCTTTTTAAATTTACCAACATTTCTGATTTGCGGTTAAGACTGTGACATGTTTTCACCATTTGAAAGCCAGAAGAGTGATCACTCTTGAAGCCTGGTTGCTGCAGAATACTGGGACTACTAGTACTAGTTCTAGTACTACTGCTACTCCACAAAGCACATTGTTCAGGAATTTCACAAATTTGCTTACGTCTAATGTGTTGGCTTACAGGTAAACTTGTTTTGCAGGTGGATAGGATGAAAACTTCCAGCATCACATAATGTTTTCCGATCAGTAGGTTTGGAGTAAAAAAGAACTGGACATATATTTGTCTTCTTTGGGCTACTTTTATGTCAAGAAAGTTAACTTATTTAGAACTGTGATCAAGGATAACACATAAACCCTTGCAAATGTGATGGTAAAAGAGTCTAACATCTAGGTGTTACATGGTGTTGCAGGTGATAAAGATCCATAAACTACTTCCATTTGTTTAGAGGTGATTGCCAGTTTTGTTGGGATTTTTAGAGATACAGAGATCCTGTTCTGCTTTACTTTAAAAAAAAAAAGGATTTTCAGAGCTGTTGATATATTAATCAGTGTTCATAGAAACATGGATCAACCATGTTTTGACAGTGAGAGTGTTACATTGTGACAGTTTCCATAAAAGTCTGCAAATTCTCTGAACAGGTAGCCATGAAGCAGCCATTTTTTTTTAAGATTAATTAAACTTAATATTATTTGTATGGCCATATCACAACAACAGCATAGCCTTAAACCAGGTTTGGAGTAAAGAGAACTGGAAATATAGTTTCTTTTTTGGGTTACTTTGAAGTGAAGAAAGTTAACTTGTTTAGAACTGTGATCAAGGATAACACGTAAAGCGTTGAACATTTCAATATAAAAAGTGTACAAACTCCAGAAAAGTGGCAACTGAGGTGCAAAATTGCAGGCAATTTTCACTTAAGTAGAAGTACAGCTGCTAGTGTCAAAAACACTCGAGTAAAAGCTTGATAAAGTATCGGGTCAGAAATGTGCTCAAATTGAGGAAGTCAAAGTAGTAACCTAACTGAACCTTGTGCTATAATAAAAAAATAAAATAATATTAGTAGATAGGACTACAAACTTAGTCTGGTGGTAAAAGGCACAAAGGCCTCAGGGGGACATTTGGCAGCCAGGGTTAGAGCTCAGACACCTGGAGCCTGGGGGTTGGGGCTAACAACACTGACTGGTAAAAGAATCTAACATCCAAGTGTTACATGGTGTTGCAGGTGACAAAAAGCCATAAACCACTGTTTAGAGGTTGTTGTGGAAGTTTTCCGTTTAATAAAGCCTGCAGACAAGCGATGAGCGGTAGCTAACATTCTTTAATCAAGACAAAGAACAGAAATCAAGCTTGGTGAGGGACTGCCATCGCTGGGGCAGAGGGTGAGCAGAGCGGGGAGCGAACAAGCAGGAAAAAATTGTGCTCTGCAAGAAGTTGTGGATCGGAGATTAAGAGCGAGGTAGAACTTAGAGTGTGGGTTGAATTTTAGAGCTTGCTAGTAAGAGGAGCTTTCCCAATGTTTTTGGATTATAGCGCTTTTTTTTTTTGGGAATAGAGGGGTAGCTAACAAGTTATTCTAGGGTTTTGGAGAAATCGCGGAGAATTTTTTAAAAGGAGTTTTGGCTTTGTTTGGCTGAGCATGAAGGGAGCCGCGGGGCGCTGAATTTGAGAAAAAAGACTAAGGATTTCCCCTGTTATCGAATATAAGGTTTTGGGAATAGAGGGGGCACCCTAACAAGTTATTGTGGGGTTTTGGAGAAAACGCAGAGGGTTTTTTAAGGAGTTTTCCCTGCTTATGTATCTAAGGAGGGTTAGGGTTAGGGGATCGCGAGTTTTTTCTGAGTATGAGTTTTATTCTAAATCTACAAATGCATATAAATCGAAATAAAGTTTTCCCCCAAGGCATGCAGCATGTGTTTGTGGCCATACTGAACGTTACAAAAGCACAAGTTTAACTAAACAATTTTAATATGGTTTAATACATTTTTAAACACATGAGCACGCAGCCCGAGAGAGCACGGTCCCCCGACACACAGCCTCGGGCGGGCGCGCGCGCACACACACACTGACCCGCCACCAGATGGCGTTTTTTGAGCATAAAAAAATAAAAAAAAATTTAATTGCTTAAAGAAATAAAAGAATGCTATTTTGATATATAAGAAACTTTCTAAATAATCAATTATATTTTTATGAATATCATATTTTTATGAATATCATAATTTTATGAGTATCATATTTTTATTACTTAATTACTTCCTACTTCCGGAGCTCATGAATAATTTATTAGGGGTCATAAATCAATTAGGGGGGCCATAAATCACTCAGTTTGACATAAGGGGTATAATATCACTCTCTATCTGGGCTTCACCTAGCACCGGCACGTCCCCAGGTCCCACACCAAGCAAGGTCTCAACAACTGAGGGCTGTAGTGGTGGTCTCACGTCTGGGTGGATGGAGTTGTAGTAGGGCAGCGGCAGCACGCTCCTCCGGGCTCCACTGTCCAAAACAGCACATACCTCCACTTCGTAGAGGCGCATGGGGATACTCATTTCTTGGCTTTGGCACTTAAGGTGGAGCACAGTGGGTTTTGGGCTGTCCCAAGGGCTACTGTTCAATGTTAAGGCCTTGGTGGTTTTGTGAGGGGAAGGGCACTGCTTTTGGACATGGCCCCAACCTTGACAGTTATGGCAGCGAACCCCACTCCTTTTAAAGTTTCTGTGATTGTTCGGTGTTGTCGAGGGTGTGTGTGGGGCAAAACGATTCGGTGAGGGGCTAGCTGCAGGTGCATGCTCAGCAACAGTCTCATCTCTGTCTTTTTCTCTGACGACGGCAGCTCGGGGCCGGCGTTCAGCTGCGTTACGGGCTCCTTGCTGCATGGCACTGGTTACATAAGATGCAGCCCTTTTAGTGGTTTCGTGTCGGTGGGCTATTTCGTATGCACAGGCAAGTGTGGCTGGGTGCCTCTCTAGCAACTTCTGTACTATTTCTGCATCACCCAGCCCATTGGTGAAAACTTCAACAGCTATAGAGTCTTGTTCAATCTCTGCTCTATTACCATATGCAACAGCCACTTTCCCATAAATGTCATCTCTGAAAACATGCAGGGCCTCACCAGGTTTACGCACTCGCTGCCTCAGTTCTACAGCAACAGCAGCTGCATGGTCAGAAGAAGGGCCATATGCAGTTTCCAGTTCGTCCACCAGGCGGCGGTAATCCCATTTGGATGAGCGGGGATTTCTGTGGATAATGGCCCCTGCTGCTCCAACTAGGCAGAATTTAAGCTGAGTTGTCATTGTTTTTTCTGACCAATAGTTGGCTTCAGCGCAGCTCTCAAACCTGTGCAGAAATTCCTTCCACGGTGTGGTGCCGTCATATTGGCCCGGACGTAGGGTGGGGACTCTCTCTCTAGTGTCACCGTCCTCTTCACTGTCAGATGGGGGCTGACGGGGCACACAGCGGGTCTTGCCTGGTTTCGAGCGGGGTTTATGCTGTGCAGTGATTTCCCCATAGCTAATGGCTTCATTAAGGCTACTGGAAGGCATACATTGCATGGGTGTATTTAACATTGCGTTAAACTGAGCCGGTGTGCTGTGTACAAAACTGTCCATGTGAGCGGAGGAAAATGGGTTTGAGTCTGGATAGTGGATTTTCATTTGGGGAGTAGGAGCTGGATAATAGTTCATGCTGCTGCCTGTGTTTCTCTCACGGCCGTAGCTGCGGCATTCAGCATCAACGAAGGGATTCGTGCGGGAAAACTGCGGCCGGGCAGGACCATCGGGCGGCGCGAATACACACTCTCCATTAGCGTGTGTGTTAGCACAACTTTCGGCACACAGGAATGGGTTCATATGTTCACATTTAGTCACAGCTCTGTCTCTGTTAGCTTCCCTAATGCTCGCGGCACCCTCGGAGACACTGGTCAGCGATATGAACGGGTTGGAGTAATTGGTCTCAAGTCCGTACTTTTCACGAGAATGGCGAGCAGCGGCCATCGCTAGTTAGCTTAGCTACGGCTAATACACTTGTAATTATGGTCACTCGGCTCCTTTGACAACGTGAGAGGGTCCCTTCGTGGTCGCCAGTGTTAACCGTTCCTCGCCGTCAGTCCCCTGACCGTGGTCAGGAGACACGAGGGGAGATGCTTCCTCCAGGGCCGAAGTTTGTCCTCCTTCGGGGTTAACTCCCTTCACTTTTGTGGAGTAGTGAGACAGACAGAAATCAGCCGAGGCACCGGAGAGTACTGAAGAGATGAGGCTTTAATAACAGTACTGCACACTTCGGAAACACACTGCATAGCCTGTAGCCCGTTAGAACGCTGCTCCCGGTCGCCCTCTCTACCCATGACACACTTTCTCACTCTCTTTTCCCTCTTTCGCTCCCCGCGTTTCCTTCACGCGCATGCTCACACACACATCACATACACTCCTTACTGCACCCAGTCACACACAAGACAGCAATTCCCGCAACAATATGGTAAAAGCAGATCTGAGAGATAAGAAGGCCCAAGACCATTAAGACATTTAAAAACCAATAAAAGAACTTTAAAATCGATCCTGAAACACACGGGGAGCCAATGCAGCGATTCTAAAACCGGTGTAACGTGGGCCCGCCCTCTGGTTTTCGTCAGCACACGAGCTGCCGAGTTTTGCAAAAGTTGTAAAGTTGAAATATTCTTCTTAGGAAGACCAGAGAGCAGGGCATTACAGTAATCAATGCGACTGGTAATAAAAGCATGCATCAGCATCTCTGTGTTGGCCCAAGAGAGAATAGGGCGGACTCTGGCTATATTTTTTAGATGATAAAATCCAATTTTGGTTATATGTTTAATATGTGGGATAAAACCAAGCTCAGAGTCAAAAATAACACCCAGGTTTTTCACTTGTAGCGAAGGACATAGTGAAAATGCCTCTAATTTAGACAAGAGTTTCTCTCTCTGAGCCTCAGGACCGACGATTAAAACTTCAGTTTTGTCCTGGTTAAGCTGTAAAAAGTTTTCTGCCATCCAAGATCTTATATCTAAAATACAGTTAAAAAGGGCATCCATTGGTCTGGTGTCATCAGGAGACACAGAGATGTACAGCTGCATGTCATCAGCGTAACTGTGGAAGTTCACTCCATGCCTCCTGATGACACCACCGAGAGGGAGCATATACAAATTAAAAAGTACAGGGCCTAGAACCGACCCTTGAGGCACACCACATGTCATTTTATGGATCTTAGAGGAGCATGTATCCATACTCACCATAAAAGTTCTGTCAGAGAGATAGGAAGTGAACCAGTTGTGTACAGCACCAGAGAGGCCCACCATGTGTTTCAGTCTGTTTAAAAGAATAGCGTGGTCTACTGTATCAAAGGCTGCGCTTAGATCCAGTAGCACCAGGACTGAGAGCTTTTGGGAGTCCCAGTTACATCTAAGATCATTTAAAACCTTTAGGAGAGCCGTCTCTGTGCTGTGGTTCACCCTAAATCCAGACTGGAATATCTCCAGGATCTGTCTATCATTCAAAAAGTCATTAATCTGAGTAAAAACAAGTTTTTCTAAGATTTTACTTAAAAATGGTAAGTTGGATACAGGTCTGTAGTTATTAAAATCATTACAATCCAAATTGCTCTTCTTCAGAAGGGGTCTCACCACCGCCGTTTTAAAGGCAGCAGGGAAGACACCCAACTGAAGAGAGCAATTCATCATGTATAAAAGCTCAGCCTCGAAAAATCCATAACGTGTTTTAAAGAGTGAAGAAGGGATTGGATCTAAAAGACATGTGGTGGGTCTCACTGTGGAGAAAACTTTCTGAAGGTTCTCAGCATTAACCAGGACAAAGCTGTCCAGTGTCTCCTCAGGTACAATCGAGCCCTCAGATGTGTTTACAAACATATCGCGATTAGATAAAATATCAGATCTGATGGCGCTGATTTTTCCCCTGAAGTGGTCTGCAAACTGCTCACAGAGTGAGTCTGTGGGGGTTCTTTGGGAGCTGTTAAAATCAGGGTTAAATAAATGATCTATGGTGGAAAAGAGGACCTTGGGATTATTTTTGTTATTACTGATTATTTTGGCGAAGTATGAATTTCTTGAGTTCCTTAATGTATTATTGTACATTTTAAGTTGCTCGCAAAATATTTGATGGTTGATAGTATTTTTATTTTTCCTCCATCTCCTTTCTGCTGCCCTGCAATTTCTTTTGAGTTTTTTGACTTCTTCGTTTCTCCAGGGTGATGCATGTTTTACGTTAATCTTTTTGGTGGTGAGTGGAGCAACGGAGTCAATGCTTTTCTTCAGTTTGCTGTTGAAATGATTAAAAATCAAATCGCAGGGTGCAGGTAAAATCACAGGGGGGCATTCGTCTAAAACCCTGGTAAAATTTGCAGCCACTTCAGAGGTTAGATAGCGCCTCCTTACAGTTCGCACCGAGGTCTCCCGCTGAATAAAACCGGTTTACAACACATCTGCTGTTGTTGTTTAACTACATTCCATTCACTGTTACCTAGCACTCTGTGTACTGTAACCACAAACGGGGCAACTGAAGATTTAGATTCATTAAAAACAAAGGCCAAGTCAGTTTTTCTTTCTAGCCCTTTTAAAGTATTTTTCCTTTTATGGATAAAAGTATTCATTTCCCTTCATTTCCAAGATTTTTTTTAGTATAAGCCTGTTAAATGTCTAAAATCTAATTTATTTTAAATCTCCATCCATCCATTCACTTCCGCTTATCCTTTTCAGGGTCGCGGGAGCCTATCCCAGCTGTCATAGGGCGAGAGGCAGGGTACACCCTGGACAGGTCGCCAGTCTGTCGCAGGGCCAACACACAGGGACAGACAACCATTCGCACTCACATTCACTCACACATTTACACCTAGTGGCAATTTGGATTATCCAATTAACCTATCCCCACAAGATGCATGTCTTTGGACGGTGGGAGGAAGCCGGAGTACCCGGAGGGAACCCACGCAAACACCTGATATCACCTTCGTCTATACGTCAAACACAGTTTCGCTCAAAACAATTTCTTCCTCATTTATTGTCTTCTATCTTTCCTTTTAAGGTATTGTATTTAAGGTATCTTTAACCCTGTCATGGTCCTGGGTCGGTGACCCAGCACTTTTAGTTTATTATCATTTTCTAGTTTATTATGATGATGATTATTATTATTGTTTGAGTTCTATGTGTTATATTCGGTCTGCCTTTGAGTCTGCGTCTGTGTCTCTGTCTGTCTATGGTGTCACCCCATCTGTTTGTGAAGCTGTCTGTTTAGATCTGTGTCTTGTTTGGTTCCCCGTGTCTGAGTTTCCTGTTTTATTGTGAAGGTCTCTGTCTGATGTGAGTGTGTTCAGTTTACATTTCCCCTGTCCCGTCAGCTCTGATTTCTCCCAGCTGTGTTGCTCTCCTGTCTCTCATCCCCTGATTACTGGTGTGTGTATTTAAGCCCTGTGTGTTCTCCTGCCTGTTGCAGGTTCGTCTGTGTTCCTCGTGTCCTGCTCATCGTCTGCCTCTCATCCCTTTGTCGTATGCTCCCAGATCTGTTATTTTAGTTCTCCCAGTTTAGATGTGTTCAGTTATTTGTCTTGCCCCACTGCTTGTTTGCCACTACACCTTGTAAATAAACTTCACTAGCATTTTCATCCACTGCTTGCATCTTGGGTCCTCCTTCCTCCACACCACACGGCTCGCCTTCCCAGCCGTGACAAACCCGTTCTGAATGAAGAAGAATCCTTTAATTGTCCCACAAGGGGAAATTTGGTTGTAACAGCAGCCAGAAAGACACGTATACAAACAAACAGTACCCAGGACACAGAACAGAAACATACACATTTTTTTTCTTACATGTTTACATTAAGGACAATGGTTACTATAAACAAAGTACTGTACCATTATTAAATTAAATAAAATTAACTACAGATAAGAGGCAAACCCAGGTTGTAGTGCAAATCGGTTGATTAAATTAAAAAAAAAAAAAAAAAAAAAAAAGCAAATCCGTTAGTCAGCTGGAACATCCTTAAGTTGAAGTTTAGAGAAGTTTTTCAGAAAGAGACCCCAAATTTTATCAAATGTGCCCTGTGGATTACTTTGAATTGTAATAGGTAATGACGGGCACAGAGTGATACAGAATCTACAAGAGAGAGAACTGAGTCCCAGACGTCATCTGACATAGCCAGATACCCAACTCGTTCTCCCATGTGGACTTGAGGCCTAAAACGGGAGCTGGGGTTACACTGCAGTTTATTATAGATGCGAGATATTACACCTTTGCCTGATAGTTGCAAATTAAGGAGCTCGTCCAGTAAGTTAGCAGCTGGAACTGTCAAAAGTACTGAATTTGACGTCACTTATTTATGTGCGAATGTTTAATAATTAAAGTCAGTCATATATCCACAAACACAACAAGCTGAAAGTCAGTGATATATGTATACGTGTGTATACATACATATATATATATATATATATATATATATATATATATATATATATATATATACATATATATATATATATATATATATATATATATATATATATATATATATATATATATCTCATAATAATCTGACAATACAATAATATTGGCCATATTATATTTACATTACCACAGTGAGATGACTTTAGTCTCATGAACAACATTAACTAATTGTTATTTACTAACTAATCTTAAATAACTGTTCAGCACAGAAATGAAGCCTAACAATCATGTTTTACAGTCCCGTGGTCTCAGCCTCAGATACTCAACTAATCAAAGTGATGTCATGACAAAAATGAATGACCAACAAAACATTTTCCTCCTTCATTTCTGTCAAACAATGCTGTATGTAACGTGTCTTGCGGTTAGTATCATGGTTGCTAGGAAACCTGAACAGCGCGACGAAGCGTATACCGTCCCATTTCACAAGCCTCTCACTTCCGCACTTCTCGTACTTATAGTACACACCGTACGTAGTACGCGTAGTGTGCGTACTTCAAGCGTGCAGACCCTGAATTGGGACACAGCCAGTGTGTGACACAAACTTGAGTGCATGCGTGCTCTGGCTTACGGGGGCTCTTAAAGGGACAGTACACCCCCAAAACGCCAGGTCTAATCATCACCATGACAACCCTACAACAGACCTCTGGTACACAGGCAACCAGTCAAAAACACAATCCCCTCTTTTTAAACCCTTTCCAGGGTTAGTATTAGTTCACTTGGCTAAACAGACGGTAGGGAAGTATGTGGATTTGAAATAAAAAGCAATAAATCATCAGCATAGAGAGAGACTTTGTGTTCAGTTTGACCTCTTTGTATACCCTGAACAAGTTTGATGTTGAAAAAGGGTAGCGTCTGTTGTGATATTTTGATACTACGGTTAGCATTTACAGGATATTGTTTTGTAGTAATATTATACAGGAGAACTGTTACTCAATAAGGCCCATTTACTAGTTGTTTTTCTCTTTCTCTCTGACCCATGTATTGATGTGTAAGACTCACAGGCTGGTACCCCAAGGTCGAAAATACCACAGAGACGAGACCACTTCCTTACTCCCATCCTCCCTTCCTTATGATTTAGAAAAGAGCTTGTTAAAGGCCAGGTGGTTCGTTTCAGAATTCACTAATGAAAGAACTCTGTATTCTATGTCTAGGAGTGTATTTTGCTGGGATGATCATAAATTGTAGCTGAACTGATAAACTACACAAAGGATACTTCTTTGCTCACAAGGAAGGAAGACGTTTCCTTATTTGGTCTGTACTGGTTTGAACTGAGAACCTGCTGACACACGAACCTTTTTTTTCCTCTATATAAGCTGTTATGTACTAAATAAACCTTTGAGTCGATTTGGGAAGGCAACCTGAAGCAGTCTGTGTTTCCTTGTTCTCCCAAGCTACTCCCGACGTCGTAACTAACCCAGCTGAGCGGCATACCTGAGTGTTACTTTGAATAATTAGGAATCTTATAAGGAAAGGACAAAACTCTGCTTATCGGTGCTCACGCCTTGGAGGGAAACCGGGACGGAGATTTTCTCTTCAATTTGGTGTCAAGAAGTGGGATCGCTGACGAAGGTAAATATGCGTCTTTCATATTTATATAAAGACCGTATTATACCTCTCTCAGTGATCGACCCATAAAAACGGGATATGCTGACGAAGTTTCACTTAGTGATCCAGAGAGATACACTGACGACTTCCTTAGTCCCCAAATAAAGTAAATTAAAAGCAGAAAGACACAGGGAGTTGCCTGTTGTATTGCGAGAAGTTGCTCGTTAAGTGAGAAGTTGCTCACCCAAACAAAAATTGCTAGCAATAAATTTAAAGTAACCTCAGCTGTGCCACAGCAAAATACTAACATAAATCCTTCAAAGCGTGTAAACCCCTCTGGAAATCACTGAACATGGGTCAGAATAATTCAAAGACCACAGACAGGTCCGAGAAAAAATCGAAATTAACTGTAAAACCAAAAAAAATAAAATATAAAAATAACGGCTCAGTACGCCTCCCACTTCCGGTCACGTGCAACTCACGTCCGCGAATCGGTGAAGACTTCCATGATTACGTAACCAGAACATGCGGAAGTACTTACGTGACTGACTTTGTTTACAACTTAAGAACTGTAAGTTCAATACATTCTAATTTATTTCCGGAGCCCTATCCCGAACGATTATCGCCAGAAAACAGGTCAGTAAAACTGAAGGCTAGTGCAGACCTTTTTCCTACTACCACAAAAGCTAAAAGTGTTAAGATAATGTTGAATTTTGATGTTGAAGGCTCAGAGGAAAGTGAAAAAATGATGTATGCAGGATCTGCTCCAGCACAGCAAGGAAGTTTCAGAGGACGGAAAGATAAGAGTAGAGACGTATGTTTTTATTGTGGAAAAATAGGACACTGGAGGAGGGAATGCAAATCAGCAGCACATAGGTCTCAACCACAAAACACAGGACCAGTTCCTGCCACTAGGCGTCAGCAGAGCTCTTCCAGTCAAGGTAACTGGCAACAACGGGAAGCACGCAATACTGGCTCCACATCTAAGCAGCCTTACAATCCACAAGGTAGACAAGCTAGAGGTGCAAATTTAGCTCAGTTTTCCAGCAGCCGCAGACACCCAGAGCAAAAATGAATTTGTGTATTTAATTTAACACAAAGGGTGAAATGTTTGCTGACACTGATAACAGCTTATGTTTTCTCTGCCCTATGTACCGACCTGATGGAGAAGGAACAGCCTCTGTGTCAGCTGGACGCCTCAGCAGAGAATGAACTCAACATCCTTTTTGTCCGGTACTCTATGTCACACACTGTGCCAAAAAAAAAAACGTGTACAAATACAACAAGCCACACTTTTGTTTCTCTCACACTGTTCAACAACATGATAACTGCTCACACAAGTGAAGGTCAAACAGTGGTTTTGTCACATAACTCAGACATAGGTTACGACATAACTAAACCATGTCGACACATAGATCTAACCTACCTTATATTGACTTTACGCCTCATCACGCACAGCTCATGAAATGCAACAAGCCAGTATATGTCAAGCAATATCCCATTTCCACCGAAAAAGCCGCAGCTCTAGACGTCATCATAGGAGATTTATTGACTACAGGAGTAACAAAGCCCACACTCCTGTCAATTCTGTGCCAAAGCCTAACAAACCTGGCTATGGCGTTTCATACAAGACTTAAGGCAAATAAATGCAGTCATTAGGCCTCTGCCACCTCTCAGACGTTCCCAGCATATTGACATGCATTCCATCCACAGCTACACATTTTACCGTGGTGGATTTATGCTCTGCCTTTTTCTCAGTACCTGTGCATGAAGACACACAGCCGTTATTTGCATTTACACATAGAAATAAGCAGTACACTTGGACCCGTCTGCCCCAAGGCATGATAGACAGCTCTGCTGCTTTCTCAATGGTGGTCCGTGCTACCCTGGACAGCTTTACTCCTCCTGAGGGCTGTACTCTGATCCAGTATGTAGATGATCTCCTCCTCTGTGCTGAAAGTGAAAAACTATGTCAAACTGCCACACACATGCTACTCTAGCACCTCCAACAGACTGGCCACGAAAGCATCAGCAAAGAAAATGCAGTACTGTCAGACTTCTGTTCAATATTTGGGATTCACACTGTCTCACGGAAAACGTTCCATGACTGCAGACAGGGTCAAAGCTGTGACCTCCGTCCCTCGGCCTACTACACAGAAGGAAATGCTGTCCTTCTTAGGCATGGTGAACTATTGCAGATAGTGGATACCAGACTGTTCTTTTCATGACCACATTCTGCGTGAATGCTGCAAAAAAGACAAGCCTCCTCGAATACTGTGGTCCACAGAAATGACTGCCTCCTTCAATGCATTAAAGGGAGCGCTGACCTCCGCCCCTTGTTTGGGTCTGCCTGACTACCACTTACCATTCCATCTGTACGTCACAGAGAACGGCACAACCTGCACAGGTGTACTGGCCCAAGAGCATGGCAGTGGCTACCGTCTAGTAGCCTTCTATTCGAAGGTACTGCCTGTGGTTGTTCAGGGAATGCCGGCCTGCCTGAGGGCAGTAGCAGCTTGCTCTATCATGATAAGGGACTGCGAGAAGCTCACACTCTCACATGACACTATTCTACACACCAATCACCAGGTCACGACCATTCTAGCAAACACAACTACACAACATATGACTGCACAACGTCGCTCAGGTTATGAAGCTACACTGACCTCCACAGCAAACCTCATCATAAAAGCGAGCAGCACACCTGATTCGCCAGCACATTTATTGATCCGTATGCTGTGTTCTTCTGACCGACAGGATGGCTCAGACAGGCTTGACGTTCATGACTGCATGACACGTATACAGGAATCCACAGCACCACGTCCAGATTTAGAGCAAACACCTATCCCAGACTCAGCCACGGTTTATGTGGACGGGTCCTGTTCAAGGCCGAATGACAACTCATTTCTTTGTGGCTATTCAGTAGTGACATTGCCTGACATCATACTAGAGGCTCACTCATTACCATTTCACTCAGCACAAAAAGCAGAGCTCATGGCTTTAATACGCGCTTGTGAGCTCCATGTGGATAGGCGTGTGACAATTTACACAGACAGCCGCTATGCGTTTGGCGTTGTGCATGACTTTGGCACATTGTGGAGACAAAGAGGATTTAGATCTGCTGATGGAAAACCGATTTCTAATTCTGATCTTGTGCAAAGACTTTTGCAGGCTATACAGCTACCATCGGCCGTTGCAGTTGTAAAAACGAAAGGACACAGTACAGCTGACACAGACGAAGCAACAGGTAATGCCCTAGCAGACGTGACTGCCAAGGCTGCAGCTGCGTCGCAGCTCCCACCTCCACAGGAAGTATTATCTGTGCCCCTACAGCTGCCACTTGTTACACTCCCAGACTATTTAGACACAAATGTTGATTTAAAATTCATACAAGAGCAAGCCTCTGCATCTGATTACACCTATTGGGAGAATAATGACTGTACCTTAGATGACAGAGATGGCTTATACAAAAATCTTGAGGGTTTGATTGCCCTCCCGTCTTCCCTGCTGCCAGTCCTTGTCCGACATTTTCACGGCGTGAGTCATGTCGGACAAAGAGGGGTTATTGCAGCAATAAAATCAAGATTTGTAATTGAAAAAACATTGCATGCAGTAAAAAGCATATTAGCAACCTGTCTAACATGTGCACGAACTAATGTAGGAAAACCAAAAGCAAAACATCAGCATTTACCACAACCAGATTTTCCATTTCATACATTACAAATTGATTTTACACACATGCCAGCACAAGGAAGCATCAAGTACTTACTGGTAATAGTGGATCAATTTAGTAAATGGGTAGAAGCTTATCCAACCTCAAAAGAAACTGCACAAGTAGTCTGTCAAAAGTTGTGCAATGAAATAATACCCAGATTTGGAATACCTCACCAGATTAACAGTGATAGAGGACCCTCATTTACATCAGAAGTAATTCAAAAGTGTGCTAAAACTTTAGGAATAGACTGGAAATATAATGTGCCATACCATCCTCAGAGTTCAGGAGTTGTAGAAAGAATGAATAGGACCATAAAAAATCGCCTGACTAAAGCAATGATAGAAACAGGAATGACCTGGATCAAATTACTTCCTCTGCGAGATTAGAATGACTCCATCTGCAGCAACCAAATTATCTCCATTTGAAATAATCATGGGAAGACCATTTCCAACACCATGGTCAGCTTCCAGAGGGGCACCGCTATTAGAAGGTGATGTAGATACTGCATTGTCCGACTATGTTCACAATCTGGTAGAAACACTGAATAATAACTATCAGAAAGTTTGTCTCTCCCAGCCTCTCCCCCCCCCCACAGCTCCAACGCACCAGTGGAGACCAGGAGATGCGGTGTTGGTGAAGTCGCTAAAACCAAGGACACTCGGGGAGGCCGCGTTTTCCAGCCCCCAGACTGTACTGGCAGTGACGAGAACCAGCATCCTTACGGACGGACAACCTCAGTGGATACACGCCAGCAGGGTTAAGACCAGCCCAATCAGACCACCTCAGGCGTCGGATCAAGCAGACGACATCTCAGGCGGGCCAGCGCCGGGAACCAGAACAAATAAACACACACGGGTAGATGAC
Source organism: Rhamphochromis longiceps (assembly GCF_057381845.1). NCBI lineage: Eukaryota > Metazoa > Chordata > Actinopteri > Cichliformes > Cichlidae > Rhamphochromis > Rhamphochromis longiceps. Next base: position 28,414,974 of record NC_140568.1, on the reverse strand, counting down.
ATCTCAGGCGAGCCAGCGCCCGGATCCAATCCACCTACACACACACGCAATCACTGATTAACACACAAAGCCTGAGAGAGCCAAGACTCAGAGAGCTCTTTGATGCTTCACCTGAACAAAAACAAGGTACTCGAACATCCAGCAGGAAAAGAAAGCCAAGAGTACCACATGATGTCTAAACTGATAAAGCCAGACTCATTTCATCCTGATAATGGAGAAAATGAAATGCCCATTGTCATCACACGGCACTTATTCAATGTCTCTCGAACCTGGGACCAGGCCAGGAGACGACTGAAGAACTGTGTTTTTTCTTATATATTTTTTTATATATTTATCATATCTATCGCATTAACCTTAGGATTTTTCTTTGCTATTTTGTATTGTAAACTGCAACCATGTTCATATTTCTGCAGGTCATATTTTGCTGACGATACCTCATGCTCTATTTTGCAAGACACCTACTTAATGTACTCCTCACGCTCCCTAAAATCAGTAAATGACAACATAGACGCCACTAATAAACCCTTTTATGCGCCTTCTAGAGCAGGAGTTAACTCTTGGTATGAAAATGCTAGAACAGCTGCTCGTGATTTAGGAAACAGTAATTGTTATGTTTGTTCAAAGGGTAATCCAGAACAGATTATAGTGGGATACCCAATCTCAGGGTTTCCCCTGACAAAGATACTATTCAATAATGAAAAAAAGGGGCCCTTAACAGCAATTATGATGGAAGTGCAAGTAGAACTAAGTCCTTTAGATTGTTTACTCGTATACATAGGACGAGTCTCTGGTACAGATATCCGCATGATTGACAACACTACCTGCCCCTGCATAAAGCGCCCCGAAGACCGGACTGAACCTCTTTCGCCCCCAACACAGGTGCGCCATCACCCAAATATCTCGATGATATGCATACACCAACCAAAGCTTAAAAACATAAATTATGACGCGCAAAACTATACATTTTTTTCTAACTTTCCAGGAGCACGCTGTACCGAGACATGGTTAGCAGCGAGTATTGACAGGATACAAGATAGAGATATGTTTTCTTATTTACAGGCATATGCTAGTAAGTATTCAGTAAAAACCTTGCGTGCCCCCAACGCACTGAACGACTCATATTGGGGAGGCATATTAAAAGGCTATACGGCTTTGCGCCTGACCAGACCAATCCCACATGCTTAATGGATGTGCAATAATACCCTTAGATTAGCTTTACCTGTTAATTGGACCGGTACCTGTGGTCTAGTAACCGTTGATGTTTGTTGTACTTTCATTCCCAATAACACCGCCCCTAACGGTTCATTCACACAAGCTATGAATAAACTTGAAGCATTGCAGATAGAACTAAGAGCCAATGCAGGTCACGGTCAGTGGCTAGACAAGTGGCTGCAGGACACGTTTGGAAAATGGAAGGAACTAATTGTAGCTTTTGTAACCATTGTGGCATGTATTATTTTGTTTTTGATGATTATTGTCTGTTGTGTGGTACCCTGTGTACGTTCAATGATAACCCGTATAGCTACTAGTACAGCTACTTCAATGTATTTGCAATTGGCACAAATTGACCCAGATTATGTGTCAGATGTCATCAATGATGATCCTGATGTATGTATTGAGCATTAGATTGAGAATTACTCGATTATCCAAGACGAGACCAGTCACATTTATGATTTGTTTCACATTTATGATTTACTTCACATTTATGATTTGTCTTTAGATTATGTTATTACATTCTGTCTTTATACTATGTTATCATTTCATGATAAAAGGAGAGAACTGTTGTGATATTTTGATACTACGGTTAGCATTTACAGGATATTGTTTTGTAGTAATATTATACAGGAGAACTGTTACTCAATAAGGCCCATTTACTAGTTGTTTTTCTCTTTCTCTCTGACCCATGTATTGATGTGTAAGACTCACAGGCTGGTACCCCAAGGTCGAAAATACCACAGAGACGAGACCACTTCCTTACTCCCATCCTCCCTTCCTTATGATTTAGAAAAGAGCTTGTTAAAGGCCAGGTGGTTCGTTTCAGAATTCACTAATGAAAGAACTCTGTATTCTATGTCTAGGAGTGTATTTTGCTGGGATGATCATAAATTGTAGCTGAACTGATAAACTACACAAAGGATACTTCTTTGCTCACAAGGAAGACGTTTCCTTATTTGGTCTGTACTGGTTTGAACTGAGAACCTGCTGACACACGAACCTTTTTTTTCCTCTATATAAGCTGTTATGTACTAAATAAACCTTTGAGTCGATTTGGGAAGGCAACCTGAAGCAGTCTGTGTTTCCTTGTTCTCCCAAGCTACTCCCGACGTCGTAACTAACCCAGCTGAGCGGCATACCTGAGTGTTACTTTGAATAATTAGGAATCTTATAAGGAAAGGACAAAACTGCTTATCGGTGCTCACGCCTTGGAGGGAAACCGGGACGGAGATTTTCTCTTCAGCGTCCATTAACAAAGCCAGACTGATCTTCAGATATGACTGCTGGCAGGAGCCTTCCCAACCTATGGGCCAGCGCTTTAGCTAGGATCTTAAAGTTAACATTCAAAAGCGAAATTAGTCTGTATGATGCACATTCAGTTGGATCTTTCCCCATTTTCACAATTAAAGGTATGGAAACATCATACCAGGAAGTTGGCAGTTTGCCCTGTGTGAATGATTCAGATAGAACCAAGTGGAGTAGAGGTACAAGCTTTGGGGCAAATGGTTTGAAAAATTAAACCAAAAAGCCATCTGGGCCAGGGAACTTCCCTGACTGTAAGGAGAAAATTGCAGTGGTAATCCCTTCTTTGGAAAATGGTGCATCCAACATCTATCTGTGGGTGTCTGCCAGCCCAGGAAAATCCAAGCTTTTAAGAAAATTTGTGATAAGTGAGTGGTCGGTGTGAGATTCAGAGGAATAAAGCTTCAGATAATATTCCCTGAACGCATCATTGATTTTGGCATGATCAGTAACGAGCCCGTCATCTGAGTTAATGGCGGTTATACACTGACGTGGATTTAGACCCCTTATTTGGTTAGCTAGGAGTTTGGCCGATTTCCCCCCATGCACAAAAAATGTACTCCTACTCTTTAAGAGTTGCCTCTCCATAGCATGAGTTGAAGGAAGTTCAAATTTGGTTTGAAGTTCAAAATGTTTCTTGTAAACCTCAGAGTCCTTATTGTGTGCATAGTGATGGTCCAAGTCTTTTATTTTATTGGCTAATTCTTGCCTTTCTTTTAAGGTTACCCTCTCCATATTAGCTGTATATGAAATGATCTGTCCTCAGAGATAGGCCTTCATTGAGTCCCAAACTAAAAGGCTAGAAATATTCGGGGAAAGGTTGGTGTCAAAAAAGAGTTTAATTTGGTTATTTATAAATTCCAGAAAGGTATTATCAGATAGTAGTGTGGGGTTAAAACACCAACTCCTGTCTGTTCTAGGTAAGTCAGGAATAGACAAAGTCACCATTAAAGGGGAAATGGTCTGATATAACTATGGCATGGTATTCACAGTATATCATTGCAAAAGATTTCACATAGGGCAGCGCCAAAAAAGTCAGTTGGGCAGATGCTTTTTGTGGATTCTGCTAAGCCAAGTATTCGTAGATTTTTCCAACGGCTGCTGCCTTCTAGGTCGATGACTTTGATGGCCAGTTTGGAGTTAGACCCTGGAAGGTTACCATATGCTTCTTCCAGTTCTTTGATCCGCTGACCTGCATCTTCCGCTGCCAGCTCGAGCGAAGACAAATGCTGGCCATGTTCATCCACAGCTAGGCAAACTTGATCGAACTTTGTCTCCAGCCAGGTGAAGGAAGACTTAAATTCAGCCTTGAGTTCTGCTGCTAGCTCCTCTTTTTGTTGGGATAACAGCTCAGCAATGGCGTCCACCATTAGGTCAGGAGATGAGTCGTCTGTTTTACCTGCCTTATTCTTTGAAGTCGATTTTGAAACCATAAGAGTGCACCATAGGGGGATACAGGTATGTGCCTAACTGGTGGTTTAAGAAAGGTTAGGAAAGTAAAGTTTAAAAAAGGAATTGAGCGGAGCCAAGCAACTATGTCACATGCATAGTTATACAAAGATAAGATAAGATAAGATAACCTTTATTAGTCCCACGCGTGGGAAATTTGTTGTTAAGGCTGCCGACCTTTGCCAGCGCCATCTTACCCTTCCGACCATACATACATTACACAAACATCACATGGGGAAGACAGGTCAGAGGTGTATAACAATGGAAAATGCACAACATGAGGAAAGACAAGGAGAAAAAATAACTCCCCCCAGACTGAGCTCCAACAGGGAGATCAGTTTGAGAACAGAAAAAAACAGCACATGAATCAGCACATCTCACAACATAGAAGATATAAGCTTAGAAGGCGTTTGGATGGGATGGGGGGTGAGTGTAGGTCTGTGTCAGTCTACATGCATATGCGTGCGTGTGAGTGTGTTCCGTGTTCCACCGAGAGAAAGTGTCCCTTCACCCGATTAGGCAAAAGCCAACAGTCTTTGGTCGATGCGGGTGGCCTTGAATGAGGAGGGAGAAAGTCACAACACAGTCAGTCACAGTCTTAAGGGAGAATTGTTATTCCCATCAGCTTTTGCCTTGAGCATCCAGCTGGCACCAGGGGGGCCACATGAAATGAAGATGGTAGCTGTTTTGGTTAGTGCGAAGAAACTGCTTCCAATTTTACAGTTGTCTAATGTCCATCACTGGTCACAAGTCTCTCGTTGGAGAGCTGTGAGCCTCTCCACGATGTTATCCATCAATGCCGAGATGTTATCCAGTTTGCTCATAGGGCATGAGTGTTCACGACAGCTGTGAGCCTCTCCGAGATGTTGTCAGATGGTCACAGTACTCACAGCAGCCGCAAGCTTCTCCAAGATGTCATCTGTACTGCACCCGATGAGCCCATTCTGAGAACCCACAGCTTGCTCCATCTTTCCAATCAACATAGCAGGCAGCCTTGTGAGGATTTGAACACACGTTTCCGCTTTCTTTATCCTTTGATAAGCCAGGGCCAAGCCAGCGCTGATCAGCAAGAACCCTGTTATCATGGTTCCGAAAAGGTGCTCCCAAACCAAGGCTTCTCGTCGAGAGGAGGGTGTCAATTGCATTCAGGGACCAGTTGATCAAATCCATAATTCTTTAGGTTTTTAGAGAACAAGTCTGGGAGACTCTCTTAGGGTTAGAGAATAAGCGAGACTATACAAAAGACATGAGAAGCCAAGCAGGAAAGATAAGGGAGAGGGAGAAAGAGAAAGTGCGACTGCCTCCGTCAAGAGCCAAGAAAGAAAAAGTACAACATGCAGTGAAATGTGTGCCGATACGCTCCTCGGCTGTGCAAAAATGACTGTTGGGACTGTTGGGATGATCTCCTCCACCAGCATGCTAACAAAACTTACTGCTACATCCGTAGACTCGTTGATGTCGACTCTGCATGCTCTGAACATGTCCCACTCTACATCATTGAGCGCGTCCTGTAGCTTCTGATCTTCTGATTGGGCAGACCAGTGTTTCACCTCCCTCTTGGTTAATTCATCCCTCTGTATGTTTTGTTTAACTTACATACAACTGGGCTTGTCAGGCACTCTTTTTGGCTGCTGTGGTTATTATTATATTTGAATGCTTTTGTCCAGTTTCGACGCAAGGCTGTCCTTGGTGGAGATTCTTCACCGAGAATTTAAATGCTTGCGAGAATCCCTGGAGTTCAGCCAGCAGCAGGTGAAAACGCTTGCTGCTGAAAATGCCACGCTAAGGGAGTCGGTGAAATGTCTCACAGAAAATGTTACCCAGCTGTGGAGATACAGAAATTCTTTTATTGCTGCCATATAATCTGCATCATTATAATTGCATTAATAACATTCTTTACAGCATTATTTCATCTAATAATATTTCTCACAGTATTAATACTGCATTACAGTTGTTTATTGAAGATGTCCATTTGAGGATCCTTCCATTATGTTAACTTTTATTACAAGTACGGTTAGAAGTATTTTATACACATTGCATATCTGTGCTTATTTTGAGTTGATGTTCAGTTCATTAAGGGTCTTAAGCTTCACTGGCGTGACTGTCCAGGTGATACATGCTGAGGGAAACTAGAACATAGAAGGATAACTGCAATGCATGCTTACAGTACATATAATACATATAATCTAGGAATGTGTCCGGCCTGAGGCCTCAACTCATTTGGTGTCTTACTATATTTTATTCTACTTGGTAACAGATGATCAGAGTCAATAATTAGCCTCAGAGACCCTGAGGGCTTGAAGTTTATTACCTTGTATGGAAGGTGTTATAGAAAAGAGAAGTTCTATGTCTGCTTATAGCTATTAAAGATGTACGATTAACTGTGACTAATGTCTGGAACCTATTTTAATCTATCATTGACGCCATGAGGGGGCGGGTACCCCACTGCTTTATAAGTATCCACAACATGTATTTTGGTCAGAAGACATATGTTGATGTTTTCTCCTGTGTGTTAATAAACTCATCGTTTGATTGCACTTTTCTGGGGCCTCCGTGGTTTGTGACACTGCTCTACATTGATTGATTTCGCGACACAGCTCAATAGAGAAAATAAAAAAATAAAAGAAACAGTTATTGATCTACAAGCTCGTAGCATGCGTGATAATCTGGTATTTTCTGGTATTCCAGAAGCCGCTGGAGAGGACGCGGAGACCACGGTAAAAAGCTTCATCAAAACCACCTGAAGCTGCCGGAGGACACTGTGAAGAACATTGTCTTCAATCAGGTACATCGCCTCGGCCCCATTCGGGCTACGGCCGGGAGACCACATCCTATCGTGGCCAAATTCGGCCACTTCAAACAAAAGCAACATGTAAAAAGCCGCGGCAGGGAATTAAAAGGAACGGACTTCAGCGTGAACGACCAGTTCCCCAAAGAGATCTTGGAACGACGCAGGGTCCTCTTCCCAATCCGACGCGGCTTCATCCAGAAGGGCTCCCGCGCTGTCATCGCTGTGGCCCGGCTGTACGTGGCCGGACAGCTCCACCGCGACCCCAACATCACTCCGTGGCTGTATTAACCTCACACCAGATAAGAATCAGCTGCACCCTTTCCCTATCCACTCACACTAACTTGCATTAACATCTGTTTAACTTACCGGTATCAAATCGCATCTTAAAGTGTGATTTCATAGCAGAATTAACACCGTCACTCTCCGTCGGTGATTTAATTGGAATGTTTACGTTTTGTTTTTGTTTGTTTTTTCTTCTCGTTTTTTTTCCTCCTCTCTTTTCCCCCTCTTGGTTTTATGCTGCTCACCCCTGTCCTTGGTTTCTTTCTTTATTCCTTTCACTGCCTTGATCACCTGCTTCGACACTCATCCACAAACATCCTTTATTTCGACACATACACACCATGCGCTCAACGGCAGCACATTTACTTCAGCCAGACAGCGCACACAGTCGTTTAGGATACACACACTTAAGCCAAGCCTACTCATATTAGTAAATATGCAAACACATAGTCAGACTCAGGGAGCATCTCGCCACACATTTTTTCTCTCCCTCCCTCTCTTTATTTATGAACAAGTGACGTATTCTCTCCACCTGTCTAAGCGATGCACACAGCATACATCCCTAGTTATACACAAACATCTATGGGTACACTGAGGTTCATTACATGGAATATAAATGGAGCTGGCTCCAGAGAAAAGAGGTTAAAAATATTTAACCAACTCAAAAAACTACAGGCAGATGTTGTCCTTTTACAAGAGACCCACAGACCTCTTAGAGGTTCGAATGAACTTAAAACACCTGAGTTTCCTAATGTGTTCTCAGCTTGTTATAATTCTAGACAAAGGGGAGTAGCAATTTTAATACATAAAAATATTAATTTCACAGTAATCGATACAGTTATAGATCCAGAGGGCAGATTCTTAATCATTAAACTATCTATACGTGATAAAAAAGTAAAAAGTATTGCAAGTGTATATGGTCCAAATGTTGATGATCCCTCATTCTTTCACGGTTTTTTCAGTGCACTCTCTGAACACTTAGATGGCACAATTGTTCTTGGAGGCGACCTCAACCTTGGACTAAATGAAGACATGGATAGGCTCAATACAGCGGGAACTCAGCGTAATTGGCAGTCCACAAATATAATCAAACAGTATATGAGCGACTTTGGTCTTTGCGATGCATGGTGCTCCCTTCACCCCACCAGTAAGGAATATACTTTTTTCTCACATGTTCATCACTCTTACTCTCGTCTGGATTATTTTTTGGTCGGCAGCTCACTGCTGAACGACATTTCAGACACTGAGATTCACCCTATAGCTGTCAGAGATCATGGTCCTGTATCTTTAACACTAATGCACAAGAATAATACTACGCCAAGAAAAAACTGGAGATTTAATATATCACTACTTAAAGATGAAGACTTTATTAAATATTTTAAAAAAGAGTGGACTTCATATTTAGACTATAATGACACTCCCGAAACATCAGCTTCTGTTCTATGGGAAGCAGGGAAAGCTGTGATGAGAGGTAAAATAATTTCTTTCTCATCGCATAAAAACAAAAAAGAAAACAAAAATATTCAGGAATTAGAAAAAAACATCAAATCACTAGAAGAAGCCTACGCGTCCCACCAAGATCAGGAAACATTGAACAAAATACGCAAAACAAAACTAGAATTAAGTGAGATAATTAATAAAAAAACAAAATTCTTAGTACAAAGACTACGCTTACAAAATTATGAACATGGTAATAAATCTGGTCAATTTCTAGCAAACCAGCTAAAAATAAATAAAGAAAAAACAACTATATGTGCTGTTCAAGATTTATCTGGGAACACAATATATGAACCGATACTAATAAACAACATTTTCAGGGATTTCTATAAAACGCTGTATTCACCACAAATAAACCCATCTAAAAAAGAAATCGATCAGTTTTTGGACAACATAACTCTTCCAAAATTATTAGACACTCAAGCAATGGCACTGGATTCACCACTGACACCAGGTGAACTCCAGGAAGCCCTGATAAGTATGCCCAATAATAAGGCTCCAGGTCCAGACGGCTTTCCTGCAGAATTCTACAAAGAATTCTGGTCGATTCTAGCACCAGTTTTCTACAGAACGTTGTTGGAAATTAAAGAAAAGGGCAGACTTCCATCAAATATGAATTCTGCAAACATTAATCTCATGCTAAAACCAGGCAAAGACCCTGTATATCCCTCAAGCTATCGTCCAATATCCCTTATAAATGTAGACCTTAAAATAATCTGCAAAGCTCTCTCAAAGAGACTGGAGAAAATAACCCCCTCTTAATTCATCCTGACCAAACTGTTTCATAAAAGGTAGGCACTCATCAACAAATACACGCAGATTACTTAATTTGATAGACTACTCATACAGTAAAAACCTAGAAACTACAATATTTTCTTTAGACGCCGAAAAAGCATTTGACAGAGTTAACTGGAAATTTCTATTTGCAACTTTACACAAATTTGGTTTTGGATCCTCTTTCATCAACTGGTTAAAAATATTATATAATTCCCCAACAGCTTGTGTCAGAACAAATGACCAGACATCCTCCAGCTTCTGTCTCTTGAGGGGCACCAGGCAGGGATGCCCACTCTCCCCTTCGCTGTTTGCAATTTTTATTGAACCACTAGCAGCAGCAATTAGACAGAATTCAGTAATTAAGGGCATAAAATGCAAGAACGTGGAACATAAAATCAGCCTTTATGCGGATGATGTGTTACTCTTTCTCCAAAATTCACAAACCAATATCTCTGGGGTGATTGAATTGATAAACTCTTTTGCAAGAATATCAGATTACTCAATTAACTGGTCAAAATCTACAGTCTTACCGATTAATTGCTCCCTCCATAATTCCTCTTCTACACCACTGCAATCGGGAAATAGAAAATATTTAGGTATTAATGTTTCTCCCAAGCTTGCAGATCTAACTAAATTAAACCATATCCCACTTTTAAAGAAGGTAGAAGATGATCTGGCCAGGTGGAAATGTCTACCCATATCACTCATGGGAAGGGTTGCCGCTATAAAAATGATGGTCTTACCAAAAATAAATTATTTATTCTCAATGATCCCAACTAAACCGCCACAAGATTGGTTCAGATCTCTAGATTCATGTATGTCCAAATTCCTTTGGAAAAATAAACCCCCACGTATAAGCTTAAAAACACTACAAAAGACCAAGGATAAAGGAGGATTAGAACTACCTAACTTTCAGCACTACTTCTTAGCCAACAGGCTTCAGTTTATCTCAGGATGGCTAAAACATACCCTCTTAGATGAACCTTGGCTAGATGTAGAACAAGCACTTTGCAATAATCTAGAGATCTCAGACCTACCATTTATCAGCTCAAACATCCAACGACATGAATGCTTCCAAAGCGTCAACATCAGCTCTTCTCTGACAGCATGGTGGGAGTTTCTAAAATTGACGGCGTCTTCATTAATCCCATGAAAACGTACACCTATCTGGAACAACCCTGACATATTACAAAACAATAATATGATAAACTTTTCAGATTGGAGTGGTAAAGGAATCAAATATTTAGAACATATACCAGAAGGAACAGAATTTATTTCATTTGATGGACTAGTTACACAATATGGGATCAACAAGAAAAGATTTTTAGAATATCAACAAATTAAATCCATAGTAAAAAAGAAATTTAAACCGGGTCAAGTTGAACTACAAATACCACCAAGTGTGGTTCAATTTCTTACTCTTAAAACCCCCAAATTACTATCCAAAATATACAGAATGCTTTCTAAAACAGATGAATCAATATCACTTCCTATTGCAAAATGGGAAGCGGATTTATCAGTTAACTTAGACCTAAACTTCTGGTCTCAGATTTGCTTAAAAACCTTTCATCTAATTAGAAATCCCAGTCTTCAATTAATTCAATACAAAATATTACATAGAGTGCACTATACAGGTCATCGGATGTTCAAGATGGGCTTTACGTCTACCAACAACTGCTCACACTGCCAAACCAATTCACCGGACAATTATATCCACGCTCTTTGGTTCTGTCCACCAGTTCAGAAGTTTTGGCGCGAGATATGTGAAGACTTATCAAAGTGTCTGAAATGTAACATTCCAACTTCCCCCTTAGTGTGTTTGTTGGGCAGCTTAGATAATGTCACTTCAGAAAAGATTATCGCCCATATGGTTTTCACTGCCCTATGCATAGCCAAGAAAACAGTCCTCATGAACTGGAAACATAAAAATAATCTTAATTCTAACCAATATAGAAATTATCTATTAGATTACATTAGTCTTGATACAGCCTCTGCCACCACATCAGACCAATTGCTCTGGGCTCCTTTGATCAGCTCCATCACCTAGTGGGGGTGGGGGGTCATAGTTTGGTCCCGCCTTCACTGTTGTGATTGGTGTGGGGGTAGGGACAGGCTTAGGGCGTGGGGGGGTTCCCCGGAGGCATCTTCCTTGGGGGGCTCAATCCGGGGTAGCGGTCATGTCCGGTTAGGGGCTCTTTTGGCTCTCAGGTGACTGTTTCCTCGTGGCTGCGTGCAGCGGGGCTAGGGGAGGGTCTGTGCTGACGGACGTGGGTTACTGACCTGGTAGCCTGGCTGCCCCTGGGTGGGTCCGGGATGGGCGTGAGGTTCTGGGGGCGCTCCGTCTCTGGGCTGGGGCCCTGGCAAGGCCTCGGGGGCTTGGGTCCTGGTTGGTGTGTTGCCGGGGTTGTGGGCGGGTGGGTGCATGGGGGCCCAGCCCTGGCGCAGGGTGCCGCTGGTGCGTCGAGCCACCTGGGGGGCTCTTCAACTGGTGGGGGAGATTGTCACATCTTGCAGGAGCTTTCCGCTCTTCAGGAACTCTCTCTGCAGGAGGGGGAGATACAGGAGAGGTGGAGGAAGATCTCAGCCTGGGCGTGAGTCTATTGTCTTATGTAGTCTGGAAGATGAGTGGATGATGGGGTGGGTGCAGTTTTCTCTGTGGTGGGGTTGGGTGGACTGTCCCGGGCTCTGTGGGGCCGGGAGGCACTGCTGCACTGGGCCCCGGTCTGGATGGGCCTGGACCCCCTTTCCCTGGCGGGTCGCGGAGTATGGGGGTGCCTACTGGGGTCATAGAGTTCGTAGTGTCCATCCAGTGTAGACCACATTCACAACCTTGCTGACAATGAACACATTTGGGAAACAGGAAGTAATGGCATTGATTGCAATAAAGACTTTTTGGATTTTTTGTCTACATGGACACAATAAATATTTTGAGGTGCGTTGACAGTTCGCAGTAGCCCTTCAAAGTTCTGCACCTATGGATACAGACAATCTAATTTGCTTCCTAAATGTCTTGATGCATGCTCAATCATCCAGGTAAGTAAATCCCCAAAAGTGGATTCTGGGCATAGCGTTTGTGGGAGAAATGTTTTGTCACTCATCCAATTGACTTCTTCAGTCTCAGCTGACTGCAGGTTTCCCCAACCTTATAAACAGTACATTTGCATAATGACTGAAACCAGCCCACTGAAGGAACAATGGGCTGGGAGGACAGTTCCTTATTCTTAATAATGCAAATTCTCATGACCATCATTATGCAAATGTATTGTTTATAAGACTGGGGGAACCTGCAGTCAGCTGAGATTGAAGAAGTCACTTAGATGAGTGACGAAACGTTTCTCCCACAAAACGTTACATCCAGATGAACAGAATCAACTTTTGGAGAGTGCTTCCTAAATGTTTTTGCTGAAATTGTTTAAATGAACACTTTCATGGTTATTTAACAAATGATCAAAACTAAAGTACCAATGTGAGATATACATCATTCCTATAACACCAATTTTCTGGTAATAGAAATATTTAGCTCACACCATGCTCCCTGTATGATACATTATAAATTTAATCAATTAGAACTTTACGTATTTAGACCTACGGCTAAGCGTTGCAGTAAATTATAGGATATACATACTGCTGAAGACAGTGTTGTTGTTAATGTATGTTTGGAGGCGTTGCACCCCGGAACCTTAAGACGTTTTTCAGGGTTTTCCCTGTCATAATGTTATGTGAGAAACAGTTTCCTGTATGTGTTGCGACCAATGACTGTATAAAAGATGGACGACGCGACACCGCCTCCTACCATTGTGCAAAAATGAAGCCAAAATATCCCGCTTGTGGAGGCTGCCATCTTGCAAATTTGGAGCCAGAGTCTGCGCAGTAGTGACTTGAGGTGGAGCGACTGTGTAACACTCCCGCCCACACACCCACTGGACGTGACCGCAAACACGCCCCCCTACACTTTTTACGTAGCACCTGTGGCTCGAGTTTTTTGCTGGTTTACCGCGACTGACGACTCGTTTAATTAAGGTAAATACAACCATGTCATTGTTATAAAAAAAGAAAGACACACAGTTTATCATCTTATAGTTCTACAATCGCTCTGTTGTTAATTCGTTTGCTAGATTAGCCGCTAGCATACGCACTGTGTTGGAGGCTTGTTGCTAGTGTAACAGAGTCATAAATCACATTGTTATAATTACACAAAATGTGTTCTAAACCCCCAAACTGCTCCTTTTATACCTGACTTTTAGGACCTCCAAGCCTGTAGTTGTGTTCATTATCAGTTAGAGCCCCTCCTCATTCTTTTCTTCTTCTTCTTTGGTGCAATACTATAAATACAGTGTACCCGTTTTGCCTCTCCCCTTTTACTACAATTCCCCTGTGGGAGAGGTGGGTGTCATTTCTTTCCAACACCTTGAAACACACATAATTCATATTTAGCCACCCTGATGTTTATGATTGCGATGTTAGTTCAGTTATTGTCATTATTAAGCCTGTTTTTGTAAGATGTTATAAGTGTGTAGTATGTGTGTATCATAAATGTGTTTTAGGCGCCATAAATGCTAGCATGAATATATACTCCTTGCTAGCTTGGGAGCTGTGGTGGGTTGAGCTAACCCTCTTCCCCACTGTTTGTATTTGGTCTAGGAGCTGGAGTGGGCAAATTATTTACTTGGAGGTCTTTCTTTCTTTTACCTTTTTTATCAGGTATGTCGGATTTCATGTTGTTGTTTTTGTTTTATCTTATGTCAAATATGTTACGTGTAAATGCATATTTTATGTTTAATGTAAAAATAAATGCCAGCCCTTTTCCTACAATTCCCCTGTGGGAGAGGAGCTGGAGTGGGCAAATTATTTACTTGGAGGTCTTTCTTTCTTTTACCTTTTTTATCAGACACAACGCAGAATCACACCGGTTACACTAGCTAGTTAGCGATGCTACACACCTGCTACTCTTAATAGTCTTCAACACTTATGTTTTTTTATCCATTTTTAGACAGCGATGAGATCAGCTGCACACTCCACAGAGGCCCAGAGTTACTGTTAATATGAAAAATATAATGCTGTCCTTTGAGATTTTAACATAAGACTGAGTGTAATGGATCTAAAACTGTTTAAATCTCTAGTCTACAGCCTGGTAACATGGAAACTTTAAAAACAGCAGCAGAACGTTTCAGTAATGTAGTCTAATGTGTTCTTTTCATTTAATAATAATCCATATTATGTATAACAGCTACATTCACCCTGGAGAGAAACTAGTGAGGGAGACCATCAGGACCAGGCTGGGTTTCTGGGTCCAGAGGTTTGGAGAAACTTCTTCCCTTTCTTTCATCACAGCTGTCCTGTGCCAGAAGTTCTGTTGACCCACTGAGAGAGGCATCATTTAAGAAACACCAGGAACACTGAAGCTCATCGCATTGATCAAGCAGGACTCATGATGTTCACCAGCAGCTCCCTCACAGGGAAATCTTCAGAGCTCCCCCGTAGGCCCGCCCCAGAAGATGGATAAACCCAGCATTTCATGAACACTGTGATGGAGACCTTTGGTTTGTGTAATGTTATAAATACTTGGATACTCCCCAGAGGCTCCGGACTTTTATATAAAGATATTATATTCAGTCCTGTAGAAAGTTATATATTTAAAAATATATGATCCTCTTTGGTTACTCTGGTATGAATAACTCTTAATCACTTCATGGTAAATAACCCACTATGTGAAAAAAAACTGAAAGAATTCCAGATGACAAGTTTGTAGTCCAACATACAAGTGACGACCTTTGACTTTCATCAGGTTTTATTTAATTGTGTTAGAGAAACTCAAACGTGCTCTTCATGCAGCTGAGTACATCAAGTGTTTAAAATGGAAGCTGTGCAGGTCTGAGATACAAACTGAGGTCCTGTTAATGCTGATATATAGTGACACAGTTACAGGGGTGATTAATCCTTTTGTTTTTTTGTGTTTAACTTTATCAATAAAACAGCTGCAGCTTTCACTGCAGCACATGTGGTACGTTAACCTTTGTACTGTTTTCATCAGTTCATTTTGCAGTTAACATGTTGGATGATCTGTCTGCTGTCACTGGGTGGTGCTGAGGTCTGAATCTGAGGGCAGCTCCTGTAATCACAAAGAGAACAGAACCATCAAACTCAAATGTAAATTTTATCCCTCAAAATTGAAATAAAGCTGATTCTTCTGTCCTCACACACTCAGGATCTGAAGTTCTTCTCTTACATTTTTTTCAGTATTACAGTATACTACAGTACTTTAATCCATAGTTCCCGAGTAATGAGGAGCTACAAGGTACAAGCTTTTTTTTTTTAAAAAGTTACTGTCTTTATAGACGTGGCAAGAGACTGAAAACATGCTGTTGTTTGCACATATTTAATAATCAGCTCTGCACAGGAGCTGAAGCAGGATGCAGCCTGTTGCTTTTCCAGTATAATACTACTAAAAGTACAGTAATTAGTGAGTAGCCCGGAGCGTTTCTCTTGATTTCTTTAGTCAGGGTAAATTCATTCACCTGCACGGGTTAGCTAAACGAACCCTGACAGCCGAGTCCTCATCTTAGCTAGCTAGGTCTCAGGACCGAGCTAAGGTCGGTAGTTACGGATTAGCTTACAAACACGTTTAACTTACCGAAAAAGTGCAGCGGGGCCTCGGGTCCTTCTGTCGGGTAGTCCAGTTTACTGAAGAACACCTCAGGCTGTCAGGTTAAAACACTCGGTCGTGTCTTCGTAGCGTAAACGCTGGCCCTCCTCTCAGAGCCTACGCTCTATCTGCTATTCGCGAACAGAGATGCGCAAGTTTCTCCGTGACTGCAGCTGCCAGTCAAAGCTGTTATGATGACGTTTCACCCCAATTTAACATCACCGCGGTAGGAATTAGAATCAAACTTATGGGCGAGAAGACCCCTTGGACATCAATCAGCGTGATGAAAACTATTGATAACAAAAGAAAGAATCTTTGGAAAAAAATTATCTGAGGAGAATAAATTTATTTTAGTCTGACCCCAGTCCCGTCCGCTAACATGGAGGCGGAGTTTATGACCTATACTGCAGCCAGACACCAGGGGGCGATAGAGATGTTTTGGCTTCACTTTTCACTTTTGGGGAGCTGTCGCGTCGTCCATGTTTTATACAGTCATTGGTTGCCACTAGCAGCAATGTAAATTTAATCAATTAGAACTTTACATATTTAGACCTACTGATAAACGTTGGAGTAAATTATATAACATGCTTACCTTGTGATGTACATAGAGTAAGCCAGAGGAAACTCCTCTTCTTCCTTGCTTAATGGGAATGTTGTGCATTTCCTGGTTATTTTGAATTTCCTGTAAATTTGCAGTTTTGAAGACGCAATGTTGGTTTTAAAGTCCATATCTGTAAATCGTGATTAAGAGTTGAGTAATTACTAAAACCTGTGATTTAAAACTAAAAACCTGCAGTCTTTGGTTGCATTGATAATCATGGATCTGAATACTCTTCTGGAAGTTTTTGCTGATGGTCAGTAATTTGGCTTTCTGAAATTCTGTTACTCCACCATTAACCAAGAGATGATATGAGAATAGCAGGGAAACACACATACATATGTATGGAATATTTAAAAAAGAAATTTAAGTATAGGCCTGTGAAACTTCTTAAACCTATTTTTTAAAGTACTTTCACATGTAAATCTGTGTACTAATCTGTGAAGAAAAAGAACCAACATAAAACTTTAAATTCAATAGTTTTAGGCAACATACAAAATAGGACCACAGCAATTCATCCATCCTCATCCGCTTTGTCCGGGGCCGGGTCGCGGGGGCAGCAGCCTAAGCAAAGAGGCCCAGACCTCCCTCTCCCCAGCCACCTCCTCCAGCTTATCCGGGGGAATACCAAGGCATTCCCAGGCCAGCCGAGAGATATAATCTCTCCAGCATGTCCTGGGTCTGCCCCGGGGCCTCCTCCCGGTGGGACATGCCTGGAACACCTCACCCAGGAGGCGCCCAGGGGGCATCCTTGTCAGATGCCCGAACCACCTCAGCTGGCTCCTTTCGATGTGGAGCAGCAGCTGCTCTACTCTGAGCCCCTCCCGGATGGCCGAACTTCTCACCCTATCTCTAAGGGAGAGGCCAGCCACCCTTCGGAGGAAGCTCATTTCTGCCGCTTGTATCCGCGATCTCGTTCTTTCGGTCACTACCCACAGCTCGTGGCCATAGGTGAGGGTAGGGACGTAGACCGACCGGTAAATTGAGAGCTTTGCTTTTACACTCAGCTCCCTCTTCACCACGACGGACCGGTGCAGCGTCCGCATTACTGCAGCTGCAGCCCCAATCCGTCTGTCGATCTCCGGCTCCCTTCTCCCATCACTCGCGAACAAGACCCCGAGATACTTGAACTCCTCCACTTGGGGCAGGAACTCATCCCCGACCCGGAGTGGGCACTCCACCCTTTTCCGGCTGAGAACCATGGCCTCAGATTTGGAGGTGCTGATCCTCATTCCCGCTGCTTCACACTCGGCTGCGAACCGTTCCAGTGCGAGCTGGAGGCCCTCACCCGATGAAGCCAACAGAACCACATCATCTGCAAAAATCAGAGATGAGATTCTGAGGCCACCAAAGCGAAAGCCCTCTGCCACTTGGCTGCGCCTAGAAATCCTGTCCATAAAAATTATGAACAGAACCGGTGACAAAGGGCAGCCCTGGCGGAGCCCATCACCCACCGGGAACGAGTCCGACTTATTGCCGGCAATGCGAACCAAGCTCTTGCAACGGTTGTATAGGGATCGAATGGCCCGTAGCAATGGGCCAGACACCCCATATTCCCGCAACACCTCCCACAGGACACCCCGAGGGACACGGTCGAATGCCTTCTCCAAGTCCACAAAACACATGTAGACTGGTTGGGCAAACTCCCATGCACCCTCAAGTATCCTGGAGAGGATAAAGAGCTGGTCCAGTGTTCCGCAACCAGGACGGAAACCGCATTGTTCCTCCTGTATCCGAGGTTCGACTAACGGACGAACTCTCCTTTCCAGCACCCTGGCATAGACTTTCCCAGGGAGGCTGAGGAGTGTGATCCCCCTGTAGTTGGAACACACCCTCCGGTCCCCTTTCTTAAAGATGGGGACCACCACCCCGGTCTGCCAGTCCACAGGTACTGCCCCTGATCTCCACGCAACATTGCAGAGGCGTGTCAACCAGGACAGCCCTACAACGTCCAGAGCCTTCAGGAACTCGGGGCGGACCTCATCAACACCAGGGGCTCTGCCACCAAGGAGTTGTTTAACTGCCTCAGTGACCTCGCCCCCGGAAATTGGCGGGTCATTCCCCTCATCCCCAGACTCTGCTTCCTCCTCGGAAGACGTGTCAGTGGGATTAAGGAGGTCCTCGAAGTATTCCTTCCACCGCCTGACAATTTTCTCAGTCGACGTCAGCAGCGCTCCGCCAGCACTATACACAGTGCAGGTAGAGCACCGCTTTCCCCTCCTGAGACGTCTGACGGTTTGCCAGAATCTCTTCGAGGCAGTCCGAAAGTCTTAACCAATGGCCTCTCCGAACTTCTCCCACACCCGAGTTTTTGCTTCAGCCACTGCCCGAGCCGCATTCCGCTTGGCCTGTCGATACCTGTCGGCTGCCTCCGGAGTCCCACAGGCTAACCAAGCCCGATAGGACTCCTTCTTCAGCCTGGTGGCTCCCTCACCTCTGGTGTCCACCATTTGGTTCGGGGATTACCACCACGGCAGGCACCAACCACCGACCCTAAGGCGCAGGGAACAAACCCTCTCGTCCACCGGGAAAAACCCCAACGTACCGGCAGCAAGCCGAGGGGATATTAGGATACCCACCCCAGCCCGCCGCCTCTCACCAAGGGCAGCTCCAGACTGAGACTCCAGACTGAGTGGGAGGTGTTATCCAACATCGTCTTTATCTTGGACAGCATCCGCCTCTCCGACACCACCTTGGACTCCCTCAAGGTGGTGTCGGAGAGGCGGATGCTGTCCAAGATAAAGACAATGTTGGATAACACCTCCCACCCACTCCATGACATGCTGGTCAGTCACAGGAGCACGTTCAGTGAGAGACTGAGATTACCGAAAAGCACCACTGAACGACACAGGAAATCATTCCTGCCTGTGGCCATCTCCCTGTACAACGCATCCACTTAACACACTGGTTACTGCTACAACTACACATGTTTCTTTTCCAACTATTTATTTATGAGTGACTTATGTATGTATGTATGTATATATATGTATATATTGTACTATTCTTAGTTAGTGTATTGTCTGTCTTGTCTTAATGTTGGTTTAAAATGGAGCACTGTAACAAAAAATAATTTCCCCCAGGGATCAATAAAGTATTCTGATTCTGATGATTCTGAGACAGAGTCCAGCCCCTCTCCAGGAGACTGGTTCCAGAGCCCAAGCCATGTGTAGAGGTGAGCCCGACTATATCTAGCCGGTACCTCTCAACCTCACGCACTAACTCCTTCCCCACCAGAGAGGTGACATTCCATGTCCCTATTGCCAGTCTTGGCAGCCGGGGGTCAGTCCGCCAGGGCCTCCGCTCCTGGCCGCCACCCGGCACACAATGCACTCGACCCCTATGGCGCCTCCTGCGGGTGGTGGGCCTGCGGGAGGATGGGCCCATGTCTCCTCTTCGGGCTGTGCCCGGCCGGGCCCCATGGACTAAGGCCCGGCCACCAGACGCTCGCCCTCGGGCACCCTCCCCGGGCCTGGCTCCAGGGCGGGGCCCCGGTAACCCTATCCCGGGCAGGGTAAACTGTTCCCTCGGTGTCCTTTTCATAAGGGTCTTATCACAGCAATTCATGTTACCTAAAAATAAAACAAACACCTGTTTTTAAATGAAACATTCTATTAGGTTAAAATAATCTAATTTAGTTATTCTACAGGCATAAATTGCGTAATGACTGCTTTACCTCTGTGTTTTGTAGTATATATGATAATAAGCTTCTTGATGTGCACATGCATAAAACTAAGTGAGAAAGTGATTTTACTATTACTATTAACATGGGTAAAATATGTGATTAATACATGAGAAAAGAAATCTGCCACAGCAAGTACCTAGAGGTCATCGGAATGGAAAGATCTGGGAAATCAACATCAGATAACCCGCTAGAATAATAGACCACTGACATCAAGACAAGGAAGCTCCTAACCATGCCAATCCAGCACCCTGAGGAACAAGCTCTTAGTACAAGATCCATAGAGGCAGGGGTCTGCCACACCAGGCAAGACCCCAGGTGCAAGCTGTGTAAAGATGCCCCTGAGATAATCAGTGATGGGAGTAACAGCATTACAAGTAACGGCGTTAAAAGTAACGGCGTTACTAACGGCATTACTTTTTTCAGTAACGAGTAATCTAACTAATTACTATTGCTATCGTTACAACGCCGTTACAGTTACTAACAAGAAAACGCGGTCCGTTACTATTTTTCAACAAACAGATGGTTGGAGCTGTGTTCAGCTTACCGCATCTTATATCAGTTGCACGGAAGCATAGCTGGACTGGCCATCGGGCATACCGGGTATTTGCCCGGTGGGCCGATGGTGATTTTTCATTTTTATGGGCCGATGGGTTTTTTGTTTTTTTTTTCGTTTTTTTTCCGTAATGGTATAAACACTGAAAGGTGGTGGATTGGCCAGATGCTGGGAGATGTGTAAAAATAACTCAATTGTTTGGTGGTTGCTATTGCGGAGCTTCCACAGATTCAGTAACATTAGCAAGTGGTGGAGGCCAGCAGATGCAACACGCTGGCAGGTGGATGACAGAAAGGCAGGAGGAGCAGAGACCCGAGGCGGTGAACTGAACTTCAGGTAAGAAGTTATGACCTGCAGTCTATCTGGGTCAGATATAAACCAAGTTTAGGTGGAGTTTATTTTCGTTATGCTGACTTTTTACAGTCAGTTACAATAACTGGTACTGTGTGCTAGCTGGCATGACGGAGTTTCTATACTGCTGGGCGGGTGCTATGATGTTACTGATGTTGAACTTGTTTTATCTTATTTTATTTATAAGGTTAGTTATTAGAGTTTCCAACCCTGCTGTAAAAAACAGAATCGTATTCAGAGAAAATATTACGCGTTTCGTATTGAGGTGAAAAGGAACACAGTTTGTCCCGGACTTCAGCTACAATGGAAAAGAAACAAAGCTGGAGTTATTCTGTCTTTGCTGCACAGCTGCCTCTTCTTCTCTCATTCTCCCCCCTCCCTCTCCTGTTTCTACTTCAATCATAAAACTGATCAGTGATCAGCTGGTCGGCTTTTCTCTCTTGTTTGTTTATCGCCCACTTTGCGCCAGAAAGAGGAAACCAGCGGATGGCGCGCTAAACAACAGCAGCACGTTTAAGCTTGATCAGCTGTTGTTAGAATTTATTTAATATTAATTTCTAGTATCAGCTGATGCTTGCTGGAGCCACAGCTGTAAAGCTGCTGGTCATTATATCGGTTTGGATATGTGGTGAGAGGGAAACATGAAGATGAAACCAGGAGATGTCCTTACTGAACCATCAGAGCTGAACAGGTGATGGAGAAACAGGTTTACCTTTAGGTGACATGAATGAGTTGAAGGGAAGTTATGAGTTCATAACTTCCCTTCAACTCATTCATTTCTGAGAGACAAATAACACCAGAATCCTTTTTTATGTAGCTGACAGCTGGTAACTGTGCAGGGGCAAGTCTAGCAAAGTTTTGCCAGGGGCCCAGGTAGGACATTAACAGGGAAAGGGGGGCAAAAAGAAATACTTTTCTTTCTTTTTCTCATTTAAAATGTCTCGCTTTTAACAAATAATTATCTGAATCTTACAACAAACGTTTTCATCTGATGTAAAATGTATAGAAATCCATAATTGTACATAGTAATTTTTTTTAGGGTCCCATCATAATTTCTTCAGAAGTAGCTAAGTACTGTATATGATGCCAGTATTTTCCCACATTTTCTAGATACTGTACCAGTACTGTGTGTAAAATGCCAAACAAGCTTTTTTTTTGGATGAAAGAAGAGAGTCTGTTCTTCATTTTGGTAGGTTCAGCGTTTATATGATCATAACACACAGTTTTCTGTGGCTCTTCAAAAATGAGTAAAAATGCTCAAAAACCCTGGCAGTGGGGAGTTACCTGATTTGAAAATGGCTGGCAGTGAATGAGTTAATTACTTTTTCAAAGTAACTTGCCCAACACTGGAGATAATCCAGCACATAACAGCAGGGTGCAGTATGCTAGCAGGCAGGGTATACGTGGAACACCATAACCAATTGTATACATAGTACACATAGTATGCAGGAACATCTGTGCTCAGTATGGGCTGGAAGTCCCGAGGTCAAAATGGGAGATGCCTCTTAGGGTGGTCGAGAATGACCCAGCCAAGAGTTTGTGGGACTTCCCCATACAGACGGATATAGTGTTGATGGCTAACCAACCAGACATAGTAGTGATGGATAAGCAGAGGAAGACGGATGTAGTGATATATGTAGCTAACCGAGAGATAGCAACAGCAGGAAGAAAGAACATGAGAAGCTGGAGAAATATCAAAGGCTGAGAGTAGAACTCAAGAAGATGCAGAGGGTGAATGCAACAGTAATCGGACCTCTTGGTGTAGTGACCCCCATGCTAGGCAGGAGGCTCCAGCAAATTCATGGAACAACATCAGAGATCTCTTTCCGGAAGAACGCAGTCCTAGGAACAGCATAGATACTACACAGGACCACCCGCAAGGGCAATAGGGGATGTATAGATCTATATATCTCGATACTGTATATCACAGCACAGAGAATACGGACAAAAATACTAAACGAAATATATTTCAGCTTTTGTTTATTATTATGTATATATTATTAATTTAATATTAATAATATTATTAATTAAATTTCATTATCTGCATCTTTACCACACATTTGACTAAGTGTACAGACTGTAAGTGCAGTGAATGCTAAAATTATACACGTAACATTGGCATATACTGGACATGCAGTGCTGAGATTCAGGATACTGTGTTAAAGGCTGGGATTCAATGAATTCATCATACAGGCAAGTTTTGAGTATTAATTTTCAGAATGCATTAACAAAGATAGCCAATATTGAGCAGCGTTCGATACTGTTACCCATCTGCTAGTCTATACCATCTATACTAGTGTATAGAAAAACAGCAGCAAAGTAAGTGATAAGTATGTATATGTTAATTAACATATGTAAAATGAGAGCCTTCATTTTTTTTATTACAATGACCAATAGAAGAAATAATGTGTGATATTAAAGGTAATTAATATTAAATACATAGCAAAGAAACATATTAGCTGCTTCAAATTGGGTTTTTGGGGGCATTTTTCAGCTTTATTTGATAGACTCAGGATGCCCCCTGGGCGCCTCCTGGGTGAGGTGTTCCAGGCATGTCCCACCGGGAGGAGGCCCCGGGGCAGACCCAGGACACGCTGGAGAGATTATATCTCTCGGCTGGCCTGGGAACGCCTTGGTATTCCCCCGGATAAGCTGGAGGAGGTGGCTGGGGAGAGGGAGGTCTGGGCCTCTTTGCTTAGGCTGCTGCCCCCGCGACCCGGCCCCGGACAAAGCGGATGAGGATGGATGGATGGATGTTTTGCAAATAGAATAGACAACAGGTGGAAATTATAGGCAATTGGTAAGACATCCCTAATAAAGGAGTGGTTCTACAGGCGGTGACCACAGACCACTTCTCAGTACCTATGCTTTCTGGCTGATATTTTGATCACTTTTGAATGCTGGTGGTGATTTCACTAGTGGTAGCATGAGACAGAGTCTACAACCCACACAAATGGCTCAGGTAGTGCAGCTCATCCAGGATGGCACATCAATGCGAGCTGTGGCAAGAATGTTTGCTGTGTCTGTCAGCCTAGTGTTCAGAGCATGGAGGCGCTACAAGGATACAGGCCAGTACAACAGGAGACGTGGGGGAGGGCAACAAAACAGCAGTAGGACCGCTACCTTCACCTTTGTGCAAGGAGGAACAAGAGGAGCACTGCTAGAGCCCTGTAAAATGACCTCCAGCAGGCCACAGATGTGCATTTGTCTGTCCAAACAGTCAGAAACAGACTCCATGAGGGTGTCATGACAGCTCAACATACACAGGTGGAGTTGTCCTTACGGCCCAACACTGTGCAGGATGTTTGGTATTTGCCAGACAACACCAAGATTGACAAATTCGCCACTGGTGCCCTGTGCTCTTCATAGATGACAGCAGGTTCAGACTGAGCACATGTGACACACGTGACAGAGTCTGGAGATGCTTTGAAGAATGTTCTGCTGCCTGCAACATCCTCCCGCATGACCGGCTTGGCAGTAGGTCAGTAATGGTGTTGGGTGGCATTTCTTCGGGTGGAGGCTGCACAGCCCTCCATGTGCTCACCAGAGGTAGCCCGACTGCCATTAGGTACCGAGATGAGCTCCTCAGACCCCTTGTGAGACCATATGCTGGTGCAGTTGGCCCTGGGTTCCTCCTAATGCAAGACAGTGCTAGACCTCATGTGGTTGGAGTGTGTCAGCAGTTCCTGCAAGACGAAGGCATTGATGCTATGGATTGGCCTGCCCGTTCCCCAGACCTGAGTCCAATTCAGCACAACTGGGACTTCATGTCTTGCTCCATCCACCAACACCACATTACATGACAGACTGTCCAGGAGTTGGTGGATGTTTTAGCCCAGGTCTGGGAGGAGATCCCTCAGGAGACCATCCGCCACCTCATCAAGAGCATGCCCAGGTGTTGTAGGGTGATCATATAGGCACGTGGAGGCCACACACACTACTGAGCCTCATTTTGACTTGTTTTAAGGACATTACATCAAAGTTGGATCAGCCTGTAGTGTGTTTTTCCACCTTAATTTTGAGTGTGACTCCAAATCCAGACCTACATGGGTTGTTTGGGGCCATTTTGTTGGACATTGAATCATTCTCCCAGACTGCTGTTTCCACAATCAATTTACCTGTAGGTTCTCTATCTATTTTCTATAGTACACAGCCAAACACTAAAGTTTTACATTTTCTACCCTTGGGTTATGAAATTATCACATGCCATGCTAGATTAGCAATGATAGTCTATGTAAATAGTAATGTACTTAATATAATTTTAAATAGCCATTTAATTACAAGCTTAAATTGCCGAAAAACTGATAGTAAATGATAAAATAGAATGAAAAAGAAGAAGAACTTTAAAAAAGAATAACCCCTACAGGCTTGGTGTGACCCATCTCCTAGATGTTATTTTACACTGTTTGACACAACTGCAATTTGATAAACACTTAAGAAATACAAATGATAACATGTGACATAATAATAATCATCATCATTGTCACAAATCAAAATGAAAAAAAGCTAACTAAATGGTTTCCCAGTTACAGGTGGGAGTTCAGTTGACTAAGCAAAGCACTATCACAAAACTTAAATCAAAAGGCGTGACAACACTGCTACATTTAGTAACTGTCGTACAAATTCAGACTCCACAACTTTTATAACACATCTAGGTCCACATGAAGTTATGATCCAACACTATCCAAGAATGTGTTTATACTTTTGGTTATCCATTTGAATTGTTTTTCATAGTGGATGATTAACTCTCCAACTAATCCAACTCAGTCAGTGCCTTGTGTCTCAGATATTTCTCTAAGCAATAGATAGCAATGGGATCTCTGTCTGCATCAAACTTATTGGCAAAAAGGTGATGCTGTTCAATCAACCACTGCAGGTCTCCAGCACCATACACACATATTGATCTGACATGATGGCCTTTACATTCTGGGTATACTGCTTGCAGAGAACCCTCTGACCCCTCGTGCCCCTGCCACTTCACCATCCGTGCAATTGCATTAATGTCTGTGATGTCAAATTTACGGTTGGGCCATGTTGAGCCTGGAACACCAGGCATTCGTTGTATTGTTGCCCACAGAAACTCATCAGGACTGTAGGTGTCTTTGGCCCACTCAATGAGGGCCTGTATTCGCTTGTCTTCCAACACACTGTGAATGTAACCTCGGTTGACCACAATGTAGGCATTTCCTGATAGTATAGGGAGATTGAAGGGAGTTGGATCCTTTGTTTTTCCTACTGGCTGGGACAATTAAAAAGTTAGTATGATCGTAAGTAAGTCTGAAACAATGTTTTTTTTACAATAGCAAAGTAAATTGATCAATGGCAACATGATACATTATGAAAAAAATATCCAAAAGAAGTACCTGCATTTTTCCATCAATTACTTGGTAAACATTCATCACCCTCTTCTTCTTTCCTTGAGGCATTTCTTCAGACTCCAAACTGTTACCTCCTTTCAGTGAATGCAAAGCTTGCACAATTTCCAAGTTAGTTTTTAGAGGGAAATCCTGACCACAGAGGTTGATAAAGTATTTCCAGTTTGTACTGGTGTTATAGAGATCAGCCATACAGTTAAGATCAGCCTGTACACGTGTCCATCCAGCGTAGACCACATCCACAGGCTTGCTGACCATGAACACATTTGGGAAACAGGAAGTAATGGCATTGATGGCAATAAAGACTGAGGCCGGTGCTTTTTTGTCCACATGGACGCAATAAATATTTTGAGGTGTGTAGATAGCTCGCAGTAGTCGCTCAAAGTTTTGCACCTAAAGATAAGAACAATTTAATTGGCTTCCTAAATGTTTTTGGTGAAAATGTTCAAATGAGCACTTTCATGGTTATTTAACAAACGGTCAAAACTAAAGTACCAATGTGAGATATCCATCATACCTAAAACATTAATTTTGTGATAAGAAATTTCAAAAGATCAAGCTCACACCATGCTCCCTGTACTGTACACCATGCACTGTACATTTAATCACTTAGAACTTTACATATTTAGACCTACTGCTAAACGTTGCAGTAAATTATATAACATGCTTACCTTGTGATGTACAACCATAGAGTAAGCCAGAGGAAAGTCCTCTTCTTCCTTGCTTAATGGGAATGTTATGTATTTCCTGGTTATTTTGAATTTCCTATAAATTCACAGTTTTCAAGACGCAATGTTGGTTTTAAAGTCCATATCTGTAAATCGTGATTAAGAGTTCAGTAATTACTAAAACCTGTGATTTAAAACTACAAACCTGCAGTCTTTGGTTGCATTGATATAATACTCATCAGGGATCTGAATAATCTTCTGGAAGTTTTTGCTGATGGTCAGTAATTTGGCTTTCTGAAATTCTTCCTTCTCTCCCCGCAGGATTGCTGAGCAGTTGCAAACTTTCTCTGGGCTCTCATCATCATCGGTATACTGTAGCCACTGATACCTGAGAACGTAGGCAGCACTTTTGCCTGTTTTCAGTTGACTAAGTTGTGAAAGAATCCATAGCAGTCCCAGTACAGCAATGAAATGCAATAACCATAGCTGCCAGCCTCGTTTTGGAAACATTTTTTTTTTTACAGTAATGGGAGAATCTCAAGTACAATAATATTAAAGTGTGTGAGAGCTGCTAAAAATGTTCTATATTTATTTTATGGTAACCTCTGGCACTATAAAATAGTAATGATTAATGTTTTATGATATGTAGACAATTTCCTTTCATGGAGTTATGCTGATCAGTGCATCTGTTACTGAACCTGGAACCAAGAGATGACATGAGGATAGTAGTGAAAAAACATGATATATGGAATATTTCAAAAAGAAATTTAAGTATAGGCCTGTGAAACTTCTTACGTCTAAAGTTCAGAACAAGAACCAACATAAAACTTTAAATTGAATAGTTTTAGGCAAAATAAAGCAAAAGCCGTTGTTTTTAAATAAACATTCTGATAGGTAAAAATCATGTAACTTCATTATACTACAGGCATACATTGCGTAATAACTGCTTTGCACAACCACTGTGTTTTGTAGTTTGTTTTGTACCTTTCCTAACTTAATCAAGAGAAAAAGAGATTATTTCCTATCTGGGATCTTTCATTGGCAGAGCAAATCCTTTTTTCTATTCTCATAGTTATCTATGGCATTCCTTTTAAGGTTTTTGATACATCAAATCTTCGGGGCACGTTTTATTCCTTGAGCTAAACTGGTTACGGAAGACCAAACTGAAGACATTCTGTAAGCCACAGCCTCCAAATACCTGCAGTGGGTGAGGCAAGTTCCTAGTCAGCTAGATGGAAAGAAGAAGAATCAGGAAATCAACATCAGATAACCCATTAGATAACAGATCATTGACATCAAGACAAGGAATCTCCTGACCATGCAAATCCAGCACCCTGAAACTGTATGCTAAGCGAAAAGAAAGGAGGCCAAGGATTAGCGAGAGTCAGAATCACTGTCCAGGATGAGACAACGAACATCCACGAGTACATCAGGAAGTTGGACACAATCGACCCACCTGGGTCCTCCTTCCTCACATCCCCATGGTTGGCCAGCGTCAACCGTGACAGAATGATCCAGCCAAACATGGGCCCAGCGGACTCTGAGGAGAGGCTCAGGAGGGAGGTAATGAACAAAGTTTACAGACTATGTGATTTGTGGTGGGAGAAGCCCGGGGAAGTCTTGCGTCACGTCTCGCCGTGGAGAGGCAGCTGCAGGAGACGTTTTTTAAATTTCCCTGGCTGGTTGACTGTCTCAACCCATGGTTGGGACTTCATGGACTTCCTGCTCTCAACCCTCCACCTCCACTCTCCGAATTAGGCTGCTCACCGGCCCAGTCGTCTACATGGAAACGACGTTCATGCCGCCAGCGCCTCTCACCGGATCCCCAGACAGCTCTACTGCCGGCTGTGGTGAGTAATGGGGACACTTTTTCATTTCTCACACCATCTGTTTCTTTGTTTACAGTGGACGGTGATGCCGCAGACGCTTCTGTAAACCAGCCATTAGTGCAGCTGGCATCGCCTCAGTCTGAGGTCTCCACACCACTCTTTGCTCCACCACCTGCGGCTACGGCGCCACCCAGACCTGCTCAGCCTGAGCTGGAGGAGCTCAGCAAGCCGGAGGAGCTCGCGCCGCCCGAGCAGGACCTCAGCGAGCCGGAGGAGCCCGCCCCGCTCACGGAGGAGCTCAGTGAGCTGGAGGAGTCCGCGCTGCCTGAGCAGGAGCTCAGCGAGCCGGAGAGACCAGCATGGTCACCATGTCCACCACGTCCACCTCCAGACAAGAACCAACATAAAACTTTAAATTTAAAACATGATACAATAACCTGAAACACTGACTTCAAAGTAAAACAGGAAACTTAGGCAAACTTGTGGCCCACCTTTAAGCACCTGTAGTACAGTTTGTTGTCCTTCAAAAATGTTCATTTGTGGTCTAGTGACTTTTCTGAGAAGCTTGGGAGCTTTGACAACTTGTGCCTTTCATCTTTGCAGAACTTGTAGGCGACCTTTAACCTTGTGTCACCTTGGCTCTCAGAACTGAAGAACCTTCTTGGATGAGAGGTCTTAGGTTACCTGTTAAGAGGTGGTCAGGCTGAGTCCAGAGGCGCACACTCAGAGGTTCAGCTCTCTATTTCACTACAAGGTCCCTTCATTCTTTACATATCTGATATAAGATTTTTTAGTTTGTGTTATGTTTATTTGTAGCTTCATTTAAAGGAAGAAGAGCTTGTGAATTGGAACCAACACAGGAAGAGAGATTGAAGCCATATGTGTAGAGGAATGCGGTGACATACGACACTTCCTCCTGTTTTAACAGACAAACTAGCGCTCTCTCTCTCTCTCCTTTTATGGGAATGTCTGAATTTCTATACATACCAAGTTATCTCCTGTTTCAGCTGACAAGCGAACAGTCTCTCCTTTTATGGAAATGTTTTATATTCTGAACATGCCACTCCTACTTCCTTGAAAACTTGCTTAAGTATAAATAAAGAAAGCTCTGAAAGCCCTGGGCGGTCTTTCCTCTGTGTCACATCTGTCCTGCACACGTTGCTGCAGGATGGATCGGGCGATGAGGGGGGATCGTCCATGTATGCATGAAAAAGATATCTTGAGTTTGAGTTTCTTTGCCTTCTAATAATTTTCTCTTCACAATATCCATGTCGAGCAGAGTGTAAAAATGGCCTTTGGGCAAGCACACACACTTCTTAGCAGTGCAAAGCTATGAGCAAAAACAGCAATATATGAAAATCCAGGCAGCCAGCCTTTGTCTGCCCAACCAATCCTTAAATTGCACGGCATGGATAATTTGCATTGCTTTGGGGATTTTGGAAATGAGATAGCTAATCCAATAATTAATGCGTTAGCTATCCCAGGTAATCCAAAAAACGAATAATTTGTTCATATAATAGCTAATCCGTGAGCTAACAGGAAAAGGAAATGGATTTTCATGTAAGGAGTGGAATTTTTTTCTTAAGGAAGTACAGAACGTCTGTTGTTTAAAAGATTTAATTTGCTTCAGCAGTTGAAAGTACAAGTTAAAGCGCTGGACCGCGATGTGAAATCAGCAATCTGCTTCGCAAAAAGGATGCTTCTCAGAGTGGGTGATACATACTCCGACAAAAACAAGTGTTGTTATGACTTTCTATCTTTCTTCTGAGAAGTGATGTGACGGTCCTGGCGTCTCCCAGATCGTCTCCTCCAGGATAAAACACCTCCCTCACCTAGCCTTGATTATTAATATTATCTAGCAATTCTAAGCCTGCTATTTTCTACTTATTTTCCAAGTTCGGGACATTCTGTTTGGACTCCCTTGGCCCAGAAAATATCATCCTGATTTTAACCAGTTATGATATGTTAGCATGTTTACAAAACCTTCTGCACTTCTACATGTCAATCACGATAATTCAATTCAGTCGTAGTGCAAAATCAAAGTTTTTGACCCCTATTGCATGGAGTGCCAACTCTTTCATGAGCACATAGCAATGTGTATGCAAAAAATCATTTAAAAAACAGCTTTCTTTAATCATTTTATTCCTAACAAAGTCAAAAATAAATCTTTGATTTTTGAATGTACTTACTTATTTCTCTTTTTTTGTGTTTTAAAAAAGATTTATAGAATCAGTTTTTTAGTTTGGAATTCAAAAATGTTTGTGAAATTTTTATTGACACTTTCATTATTTTTTTGTGAAATTCATTTTTGATTATTTATTAATGGATTAATAATTCATTTTGAAATATTGATTTTTAAGTAGTGCTTTTATTTAAATTAAATTATCAGATAATAATTTACTTTAATAATGTTTGAATAAATAAATGAATTTAAATTGCGTATTTTATCTTTCAATTCATTATTTAAGCACACAATTCTGTATTTTGATGCGTGTGACTCTTGTGGTCCTCCATATCCAAGTGCTTGGTGCTATATACAGTAAATACATAAATAACATTTAACTGAGTAGAACAGAATATCTTTAAACTGTACACATTTCCTGTTTTTATTTATGCAAGCCACATGAGCAAAGAGTTCAGAAAACATTTGGTCAAGTTAATGTAATAAGGTAGGTTACGCTTTATGTTTGTGGCCATAGAGTTGCTGGAAATTGAATAATTTCCCCTGCCTGCTGTTTCCAAAATCAATTTCTCTGTAAAACTAAACTTTTGCATTTTTTACCTTTAGGTTATTAAATTATCACCATGTTAAGCTGGATTAGCAATGGTAGTCTGCTTATATATTAATGTAGTTCATTTAATTTCAAATAACCATTTAAATACAAGCTAAAAAGCAAGAAAACTAGAGTTAACGATCAAATGAAACAAAAGAGAAGAAGAACTTTAAAAAAAATCTCAAAGGTTCGGTTTGACCTTGGTCCTAGATATTATTTAACATTGTTTGTCATAAGTTGATAAACACTTAATAAATATAAATGATAACATGAGACATAATAATAATGATCATGATAATATTAATATTCACCATCATCATCACAAATGAAAGTAAAAAAGGCTAACTAAATTTTTAATTTGGGATCACAAAATGTCAATGGTTTCCCAGTTACAAGTAGGAAGTCAGTCAACTTCATCTCACCAAAGAACCAGCATAACAGTTAAAAACAGTTGTGAAAATATTAAAATCTGGAATCTAAAACAGGAACCACCTTTTACTGGCTTTGAAATTGAAAGTAAAAGTGATTATCTCCTGTCTGGGATGTTTTGCGCTCTGGCATTTCTTTTAAGTTATCTGATGCATCAAACCTGCAGGACAATTTTTTGGTCCTTCAGTTAAACTGGTAAGCGATGGCATCTCTTTTAACAGACATATTTGTTTCGTACTTCAGAATTTGTAGTCATCACAAGAATGTGTTAACCCTTGTGTGGTGTTCGTATTTTTGTTACTCAGCCAGTGTTCATGGGTCTGGTGGACCCGCTAGAGTTTTGGCTTTCCAAATTAACACTATCAAACAATTTTATGTTAAATTACTCAACAGATGTTTACTTCATCCCAATTACAAGACATATGAACAGCAAACATGGTTAATTTTTTCCCTTTACCTTTGTTAGATCACATTTATGAATTAATGTGCTTCTCGTTTTTCTTTTATATAAAATGTTATAAATAAATCAGTTATAATCAAGTGGAGTGAGTGGAAAGACACAACACATTTACACGTGAAAAAATAATTAATTGTTTAATTTTTCTTTTGAAAAAAACTGAACACGGGTCTCACAGACCCGAACACCATACAAGGGTTAAACAAATATATACCACAGAGATCTTATAGCAAACAGAAATGCATTTAACGTACTCAGGCAATTACAGTGCTATTTCCCCGCAGCCTTAACACCAAGAGTAAAACTTATCTAGCCGACATAGCAGGAATAAGTATACTGCACCTGACAGAAATAACATGCTCTTACTTTAAAAGATACGTTGCTCAATCACATGGTTCTTTTCTCCATGCCACTTCCTTCACACACACACACACACACACACACACACACACACACACACACACACGTAATCCGCAGACTGGTGCAAGAAAAACCAGTAACGATTTCTCGTATGAATGCACAGAAAACCAGTTAACGACGACTCAACAGTGACAGCAATGATAATTATCTGTGTGTGTGTGTGTGTGTGCGTGAGCACAGTACATCAAAATGCAATGTAAATGTAGCAGCCCTTGGCATCAAGAACGACAGAAGAAAGTGTGTACATTATTGTACTTTATTGGAGCCCCGTGGGGAAATTGCTCTCTGCATTTAACCCATTCACTCAGTGAAGCAGTGGGCAGCCATTGGGCGCCCGGGGAGCAGTGTGTAGGGACGGTACCTTGCTCAGGGGTACCTCAGGGTAGCTGTTAAGGGGAATCGAACCCCCGACCTTCCGATCATGGGGCAACCACTCTACCTACTGAGCTATCCCTGCCCTAAGAGAGTCTCTAACGGGTGCAGCCATTTATTTCCTCACCACACACGGCTCATTCTCTGGACGTTGAGCACCGTGAAAACTATAAAATAAGAAAAAATTGATACCCGTACAGTACCTTTTGAACTATAACAATGAGCAATAACAACAATGAGCTTAAGTTAATTCAGGCAAGTTCAAACAAGTAATTCTGAGATATACAGTCACAGATTAAATAAAACAAAAGGGGTTACTTCAAACAGCATCAAGGGATTACACAGTTCAGTTAAATAAAATATAACAACAGATCATCTCTCATCACATACCTCAGTCCGCTTGCCAAGGGTGCAAAACTCCGGTAAACACTTAAACACTTCGGCCCGTTTCTCATGGGGTGCTGCTAGCTTGCATGACACACATGTCTAGCTAAAAAATAGCACATGGATGTAAGTAACGTAAATACAGAATAAAAACGTTTTCAGATAGCTCACAATACAAACGCAGCAACATACCTTACATTAGAAACACACTTATCATACTTATCAAAGTATTATCGTAACTTACATGGACTTTGTACAACTTATTCCTGCCGCGACAGACTGCTCCATACACGTTACGGGGCATGCCTCTGAGCACATCTGTCCTTAGTGCGACTGCGCATACAGTTCCGACAACCCCCGCAAAGATGACTTATGGTACAGATCAGCGGTTCATTACACTCCCACCAATCATGCTATGATTTACAAACTAGCTAATCATACATGATTTGAACAACAACAAAATGAGACCACTTCAACCAATATACAGGTGTACAAACATCATAGAGCAGGTGCCACCTGGACTGTTACATTGTTTATGTCAGTATGTCAGTTCCTCTCAGATAATAACATGGTTGTTATTACTCTCTTTCAACAAGAACCACCAGTTTTTGAATAGGCCGCTCGATGATGGGGGGCTTGAAAGCACGGTCCTGTTATTTGGTCTGACTTTGGACTCCTACTTGAACTTTGACCCGACGGACTAAACCATCATCGCCTTCGATAGTTTCAACGATACGCCCCAGTTGCCACTGACACCTTGGTAACATATCTTCCTTGATGATAACAATGTCATTCACTTTTAGATTACGGCGGGTTTTGTACCACTTCTGTCTTGTGGAGACATTCATGAGGTATTCTCTTTTCCACCTACCCCAGAACTGCTCAGTTAAGTATTTTACTCTACGCCACTTCTTCGTTGCATACAAGTCTTCTCTCACAAATTTCCCAGGTGGTGGTAGAGCAACTTTGGACTTCATCAGTATAAGATGGTTCGGAGTAAGAGGTTCAGGTGCCTTTGGGTCACAGATACTGCCCACAGTCAAGGGGCGGCTATTTACAATAGCCATGGCCTCATAAAACAAAGTTCTAAGAGAGGCATCGTCTAGTCTTCCTGCACACTGAGCAGTAGTGGCATTTAGCACATTACGAATGGTCCTAATTTGGCGTTCCCAGATGCCACCAGCATGACTTGCAGAAGGAGCATTGAAAACAAACTCACACTGTTTGTCTGCCAGGAAAGCCTCCAGTGCCTGCATGTCACATTGTTTGAGAGCCTCTCTGAACTCATTTCTGGCTCCTACAAAGTTTGTGCCTTGGTCACAGCGGAGTTGGCAAACAGCTCCTCTGAGGCTGATGAAGCATCTAAGGGCATTGATGAATGCATCTGTTGATAGGTCTTCTAGCATCTCGATATGAACAGCACGTGAAGACAGGCATGTAAAGCTAAGCCCATACCTTTTGTACTCCTTACGGCCCCGCTTGATGGAAAATGGACCAAAGCAATCCATACCAGAGTACGAGAAAGGAGCGGAGGCTTCAGTCCTTTCTTTCGGGAGCTCTGCCATGCGTTGCTCCTCGGTGGGGCGCCGAAGTTTTCGACATTGCACACATTTATGTATTAACTTGGCAACTGCTTTGCTTCCCCCAAGCACCCAAAACCCATTTGCTCTGAGTTCTGCTAGGGTTTGACTGCGACCCTGATGACAGATGGTGGCATGGTAATGAGACAGTATTAGTCTTGTAATGTGACTTTCCTTTGGAAGGATAACCGGGTGTTTTAGTTCTCGACTGAGCGTTGCCTTTGTCAGTCTTCCACCGACACGAAGAAGTCCTTCATCTAAGATGGGATCAAGACAACTTAGGGGGCTAGAGCATGGAAGAGAGTTGCCCTTCTGAAGTGTCTTTATGTCTTGCAAAAAGGCTTGTCGCTGAACCAGACTGATTACTAGCTCACAAGCTTTTCTCCTTTCCTCTACCGTCACAATGCTGCTGACACAATCTGACTTCATGCCTAGTCTCTTAATTCTTGCAACTACTCTGATGAGCGTTGTCCAGCTGGAAAAGCGGCTTAGACGGTTCAGAATGTCATTTTGCTCATTGGCATGGGTGGCAAAGGTTTTCACCGATTTAACTTCAGGGTCACAGACTAGCAAATCTGGTGAAAAATGTAGTGTTGGGTGTATCTCAGGTTTCCATAGAAATTTAGGACCCGATAACCAGTTCGTTGACAGAATGTCCCCTGCACATAGACCTCTCGAAGCGTGGTCAGCTGGGTTTTCTGCCGTATCCACATAGTGCCACTGAGCAGGGTCTGTGGTTTCTCGGATTAGCTGAACACGATTTGCGACAAACACATGGAATCGCCGTGCCTCATTGCTGATGTAGGCCAATACAACTTGGGAATCAGTCCAAAAGAATTCCTCGTCAATCTGCATGCCGAGCTCTGTTTTTAACATGACGCTTAGCCTTGCAGAGATTACTGCAGCCGAAAGCTCCAGCCTTGGGATGCTCATGAGCTTTGTTGGTGCAACTCTTGCTTTGGCTAACACAAGGCTACAGTGTACTTCATCCTTTCCATTCTTGTATCTGAGGTAGGAACATGCACCATAACCTATGTTACTGGCATCTGAAAAGTGATGCAGTTCCACCCTCACTATGTTGCCAAAGTCTGGAGGATGGTAGCATCTGGGTATCGCTATTTCCTTTAGCCTGTGTAGATCCCTTTTCCATTGCTCCCACCGTGCATGTAGGCTATCGGGAAGCTGATCATCCCAACCTATGCCCATGCGACACAGCTCCTGGAGAATACATTTACCACTCAGGATAAAGGGAGCTACAAGACCAAGAGGGTCGTAGAGGGAGGAGACAGCGGACAGGATACCACGACGAGTTGAGGGTTGGTCCCTTTTGTCAATGTTGAAGCTGAAGGTGTCACTTTCTATTGACCACTGAATGCCAAGTACGTGACCCTCCGCTGTTGAATCCAGGCTAAGGTTGAGAGGTCCAGTGGTTACTGCCCTTTCTGAACACCACATAGCGCCTCCACCTTGTTCGAGTTAAATTTGTGCAAGTGTAAACCTCCAGTCTTACACAGCTGCTGTGCATTGATAATCAGGTCTGTAGCTTCTGTGACTGATGGGACGCTAGTCAGTCCATCATCAACGTAAAAGTTCTTTTCAATGAAAGCAGCAGCCGAAGGATAATCGGCTTCGCATTGCTGTGCAAGATATTTAAGGCCGAAATTGGCACACCCTGGAGAGGAACCAGCACCGAAAAGGTGCATCGCCATTCTATACTCTTGGGGTTCTGTTTCCAGCTGACCGCCCTTCCACCATAGGAACCTCAGGTAGTTCCGCATGTTGGGTGGAACATAGAACTGATGGAACATTTTTTCAATGTCGCAGGTGATGGCTACTGCTTCCCTCCTAAAGCGGCAGAGAACTCCTACTAGAGAGTTTATCAGATCAGGGCCAGTCAATAAGGTGTCATTCAGAGAGATGCCCAGAAACTTGGCTGAACAGTCGAAGACCACCCTAAGTTTATCTGGTTTCCTAGGATGGTACACCCCATGATGTGGGA
Organism: Rhamphochromis longiceps; assembly: GCF_057381845.1. Classification (NCBI taxonomy): domain Eukaryota; kingdom Metazoa; phylum Chordata; class Actinopteri; order Cichliformes; family Cichlidae; genus Rhamphochromis; species Rhamphochromis longiceps. The sequence continues at coordinate 28,377,547 of NC_140568.1, read as the reverse complement.
TGTACCAAATTGTCTCTCCCTCATGTGCTGGGGGGGCTGGTTCTGCAACACCTTTGCTGATGGTTTCCTCCATGAATGCTGTGTAATGGTCATGGTACTGCCTATTGGACCTTAACTTCCTCTTGAGGTGTTGCAAACGAGCTTCAGCCAGTCGCTTGTTGTTTGGCAGCATGGGTGGAGAGCTGCCCTTGAAAGGAAGTGGCATCTCATAGTGTCCATCCTTCCTTTTTGTGATTGTGCTGCCGAGGAGTTTTACAAAATGAACATCATCTTGAGAAACATATTTATCTTGATAGTTTCTTTTGCTGAAATCCATTTCTAGGACCTTTAACACATCATTGACCGGAGGCAATGGCATTTCCTTTACTGCCACTCTGTGTACAAAGCTTTGATGTTCCTTTCTATCAAGATATGGATTTGCTGATTCTATGATGCTCCAGCCAAGCACGGTTCTTTGAGCAAATGGATGGTTTTCTGACCCTACAATGACTTCTAGAGGGGCCAGTGCTGATGGGCAATCATAGCCAATCAGCAATCCCACTTCACAGTCTTGAAGTGGCTGCAGCTTGTTTGCCAGTTGCCTCAGATGCGGCCACTGAAGTGCGGTGTCCTTTGTAGGAATGTGAGACTTATCGACTGGGATGAAATCCCTTGTGTATGCCTGGCGTAGCTCCCTTGTGTATGCCTGGCGGGGGGGGGGGAGATGTGTGTATTCACATCATTTATGTTAATGAGAGTGTGGGGAGTGAGTTGGAGGGTGGGGTGGGCTGCTTTTAACTATGTAAAGCACTTTGTGCTACATTTTTTGTATGAAAAGTGCTTTATAAATAAAGATTGATTGATTGATTGAATCATGCGACTCACTATGGAGCCCACGAACTTGCAATCCACAATCCACTTTGCTAGCTATGACTGTGTCTACTGCTGTCATTGTACTGAGCCTTAATTGCACTGGCTGAGTCTTCACATTTAGTGCAGAGACCAGATCTCCCAAGATGAAAGTTGAATCGCTCTGTGTGTCGAGCAGAGCATATGTGAGAATCTCACTGTGGGGGTCTTCTGCCAATGACACAAAAACTGGAACAATGCTAGACGTAGCTGAGGAGTATCTTGTCAATGTGTGTGACATGACATTGCGGACTTCCTTTGTCTCATTTCCTGCAGATGGTGAATCACTGTTTAACATTTCACTGGCTCCCTCAATTCTCTCTATGTGCAAGCAAGTTGGATGATTTCGACCACATATAGTGCATGTGTGCCTTCTTTTGCATTCTTTACTAGTGTGACCCTTTCTTAAACAGCCGAAGCAAAGACGGTTTTCACGAATGAAAGCTCTCTTTTCATCAGGAAGCCTTGTGGCAAAGGTTGGGCACTTGGCGACACCGTGCGTTTCATCGTTGCAGACGAAGCATGGTGGTCTTGGCTTTGAAATTAAGGTCCCTGGTTTACCTGCAGAGTGCTTAGCTTGAGCATTGGTGCTGAGTGCCTTGGTTCTCTTAGGAAGCCTTTCATCTGTTACTTTAGTGGTTAATAAAAAGGGAGAAGCAATGGGGTTGCAGGCTATTCTAGCTTCCCTTTGTAGAAATCTGGTGAAATGAGCAAATGGTGGATACTCTTGACATCTGTCTAGTTCATCCACAACAACGCGACCCCATCTGCGTACCAGCCATTCGGGCAGTTTTTTGAGAAGTTTATGATTTTCTTCACCATCATTTAGAATTGCCAGCCCTTTAACATGAGGGATGGCCTCGGCACAACTTTGAAGGAAATCTGAAAACTCTCTGAGGGCTACTGGGTCATTGGGAGCTATTTTTGGCCATTTCATCAGTTTATCCCTGAAAGCCTTTTGGACGACAAATGAACTTCCATACCTCTCCTGAAGAATCTCCCAGGCACCCTGATATGCATCTTCTGAGTTTCGATAGAAGAATCCTTCGACCGCCTTCCGTGCCTCACCAGCAAGATAACTTTTCAAGTACAACATTTTTTCACCTGCAGGGAGGGGTTTGTGGCCAATCAATGCCATAAAGGATATCTTCCAGTCTATAAACTTTAAAGGGTTACCAGTGAACACTGTGGGTTCAGGTGCAGGCAGACGGTTGGAGACGAACAAGCTTGCAAGCTCCTGTGTTAAGCTGACCTCCTGTTGATTTTGCAAAATCTCAGGTGGTGCACACTGAGGTCGAAATGATTCAGCCTGTGGATTCAATGGATTCTGAGATTCAATGATTTGGCTATCAAGTTGTAATTTGTCATCTGCTTCATACTTAAGGCTTTCCAATCCATCGTAGTTGTTGTAAGCTCTCACTCTGGCTGCTGCTACTTTTACCTCATTTTCTGCCTGTAGCTGTTGCAGTTTAGTTCTCTCTTCCTCTAGCTTTGCTGTCATTTCTGCAATCATTTGTGCTTCCTTGATTTTCCACTCATGCTCTAAGCTACTCAACTTGGCTTGCTGTTCATGTATTCGTTGCATTGCCTTCGCCTGTTCTAGTTTAGCTGCAAGGTCAGCTTCGGCATCCACACGTTTGCTAGAAGTCGTAGAGGTGGCTCCAGAGTATGAATCTGAGCCCTTTGAATGCTCTGAAATAACTGTTTCTGTTTCAGTTTTCCCAAAAACAGATCCATACTCCTCCTTACTTAATATCATCCTTACACGCTCCTTCTCGAGCCTGTCATTAAAAGTCTTATCTATATCTTCTAGTCGTTTACTAATGAGATCACAAATTTCTGTTGTTAGGGCAACACACGCATCCATTTTCTTGACAACATCTGGAGTAGAAGTATGATTACGTCGGATAGGCTCATACAGTTCATGCATTAATGCTTCTTTAGCCTTAATGTCCGTTTGTGTTCTAACAAGGTCTTCGTTTGAGCAGAAACCTTTCAGCTTTGTTCTAACTCCTCTTGCTAACTCCTTCCAGGACTCATATGCCTTGCTAAATGACCTTTCATTTTTCTTGGCTTCCTGTTCATGCATCTCCTGCCCCTTTTCTGTTAGTCTTCGCTCTCTGGAGCTGGACCTGGCCTCTTGTGCCTCTGTAGATTTGTCTATTTCTTCAACAGGGGACAACATTATTATTAATTTTATTTTTGGGTTGTTGCACCTGCCCTTTTAAGTGTATATATCTGAACTCAAATGGGTTGAGTGGTGGTTTCAAACTTATTAACACTCAACTTAGATATTTACACCTTTAACCTCACAGACTGGCAACAAAACCCAAATAATACTGATGATGCCCTCAAATCAGACAATTTGCCACTTAAGTTTTTGCAGAAGTACAACTGATAGCATAAGCCCAGATTCAGTCTTAGACATTCTGATGCAAGAAATGTGGGATATTCAGCATCACAACTTTACATGCTACTGTGTTAAATACAGAAGAGGTCTGTCTTTCTTGCATTACTTTAGACTGCCATGTTGAAGATCATTTGCTCACACAGCTTACAAGATGAAGGTGTGCATGACATTGTATTTATAATGTCCTTATTTTGACTCCTTTATTGATCCAGCAGTCTCTGGATGATGCGATACACTCCTTTACTCACAGTTCGACGAAAGAACAAGATGAGTGTAGATGGCTGCAAGGCAGCGATGAGTTTTCACTGTAGCAGCCCTTGGCATCAAGAACGACAGAAGAGTCTCTAACGGGTGCAGCCATTTATTTCCTCACCACACACGGCTCATTCTCTGGACGTTGAGCACCGTGAAAACTATAAAATAAGAAAAAATTGATACCCGTACAGTACCTTTTGAACTATAACAATGAGCAATAACAACAATGAGCTTAAGTTAATTCAGGCAAGTTCAAACAAGTAATTCTGAGATATACAGTCACAGATTAAATAAAACAAAAGGGGTTACTTCAAACAGCATCAAGGGATTACACAGTTCAGTTAAATAAAATATAACAACAGATCATCTCTCATCACATACCTCAGTCCGCTTGCCAAGGGTGCAAAACTCCGGTGAACACTTAAACACTTCGGCCCGTTTCTCATGGGGTGCTGCTAGCTTGCATGACACACATGTCTAGCTAAAAAATAGCACATGGATGTAAGTAACGTAAATACAGAATAAAAACGTTTTCAGATAGCTCACAATACAAACACAGCAACATACCTTACATTAGAAACACACTTATCATACTTATCAAAGTATTATCGTAACTTACATGGACTTTGTACAACTTATTCCTGCCGCGACAGACTGCTCTATACACGTTACGGGGCATGCCTCTGAGCACATCTGTCCTTAGTGCGACTGCGCATACAGTTCCGACAACCCCCGCAAGGATGACTTATGGTACAGATCAGCGGTTCATTACAGTAAATATAATGTAACACTAGACTAGTTGGACTAGTTTGGATCTTTTGTGTGAATGCACAGAAAACCAGTTAACAATGACTCAACAGTGACACATAATTTGCTCCAGTTTCTCTAGCTGAACCTTAAAAAAAATCCCAAAAATCCCACCATTTCACAGGCATATCTTGGCATGATGAGTCTTTAAAAAAGGTATAAAAATGTCTACAGATGAATAGTATCTGAAAATTGTACACTCATTCTCCTTAGATATTGAAAATACTCTTTGGTTTTGTCTAAATCTCTCTGAAAAGCCTTCATTAATTTTCTTATGCTTTTTAACCTTTCACTGACATTTGACTGTCTTACCGTTGACCTTAAAGTAAAGCGATCTCTTTCCTTTCTTCTCAGACAGCGCTATCGTAAATCTCCTCCCGTCAATTAACATGTGGATCCATCCTTTACATTGCTGCCATGTGGTCGTAGTTGGATGTCGCTGAAAACTGAGATTATTTGTTTTGAGGGTGTGTCCATCTCCCTTTTAAGCAGCTTTTCTCTGGTGGTTTTCACATGCGCATTGTGGATAAACCGCAGGTCCGACAGTAGAGTGGAGGACAGAGCTTTGCGATATATGGTCAAAAACTGTCCCATCTTATCACACCTGAGCACCACTGAACCTGGATTGAATGGGTGTGGAGACATCTTCAAGTGGTAGCAGTCAAGCTTGTGCTGACAAGTTGCAATTGTATTGTAAAAAAAAAACAACAAAAAAATGAACAGGGCTTTAACACCAAGTAAATTAAGGGCAGTATGTACCGATACTTTTAACCTATAATGGATCTTATTTTGGGCAGAGCAATGTGATTTGTGAGCTGAATCATCTTGCATTTGCCAAATTCTGAACACATTTTAATGACCACCAAAAGACAGTGGTGTGATTACATTGTACAATAATTTTTTGGAGACCTGGAATGTAAATGTGCTTCTCTTTAAAGGACTTGTCAGCATCTGTTGTTTAAAACGGTTAAAGGTTTAGGGGTGGCTGTAGCTCAGGTGGTAGAGCAGGTCAGCTACTAACTGGAAGTTTTGATCCCAGTCTGTTACAGTCTGCATTCCAGATATCCTTTGGAAGAATACTAACCCGATGTTGCTCTCCAATGCCTCCAGTGTGAATGTGTATGAATGTTAGATAGGGAGCACTTAACAGTTTAGAAAAATGTGTGAATGGGTGTGATTGGGTGAAAGAATTAGTTGTATAAAGCGCTTTGAATGCTCAGAGTAGAAAAGCGCTATATAAGAACCTTCCATTTACCATTTAAAAGTGCTATAGGTTATAATGTATGGAGCGCCAGGACTGCCATAATGAATTAATTAAATACACCATTAAATAATTAATTAAATGTGGCAATAATTAATTAAAATTGGAATTAATTAATTAAATAAATAGTTATGACAAATGTAATTAATTAATTATTGACACATGTAATTAATTATTTAATGATATATTTATTTATTTCATTTTGGCAGTCCTGGCGCCTGGCTCTCATCATGAAATAATATTATCTGTCAGCCTCACCCATCAAACTCAGGGGGCGGGGTTAACGCTGCCCATGCAGCTTCTCTAACATTTGATTGGTTGCCGTGCAAAGTAAGTCAAAACAGGTCGATCCTAGATAATCGATTGCTAGTGTAGACTTGGGGCAGCCAGGTATCCCAGAATGCAGATCAAATCACAGGCAGCAATGGTGGTGGTGTAGTTTTAAAATACCCCGTTTTTCTGTCACCACCTACACTTTTAACAGTGTTTTAGCCGCGAATGTCGCGCCGTATGTCTGGTCAGGTTGTCAACATAGAACATGTTTGCAAAAGTGCTCAGATGTTTTCAGAGATTTCACTAGCTCTGCTAACAATTAGCATGCAGAGTGCACCCAGGGGGTTACGTTAACCGGTTTGTTTACATATTCCACTCTCCGTGTTCCACATGTTGCATTCGCAGATTCTCATTTTCACCGAACAATCGTCTCTTTCCGCCTGGTCTTGTGTCTCTGTGCTTCTGTAACATAAAGAACGAGCTGACATTTTTCTCACGAAACCAGCGATCAGCTCAACAGACCCTCAGTTTACCTGCATGCATCCTCCTCCTCATCTGTCAGCTGTTTAACACCTGCTGCTAATTCAAGAAACACGCCTACGTTACCTGGTGATAGTCACAGTTTAACTGGGCAGCCGGTACTCGATATAAAGCAATGTCAGCGCATTTTTCTGCACAAGATAAGTAAATATAGTGTTTTCCCCGAGCGCAGAGCTGCTGGAGCTTGTTTCCTCACAGAGCACTTTATAGGCGAACAGCTTTATCAGCGGCTGATGTCCAATCACCGGCACACAGCTTTCAAACCTCAGCTGAGTTTTAGCTCTCAGTGGTTAAACGCTGGACTTCATTCACTCAGGTTCTGTCTGTCGGGTCACGTTTACTTCGCTGTTTTATTTACAACTGAGCAAATCGGTTTGGCTGAGGTTAAAGTTACGTTTCATAACTGCATAGTTTCACAGACGTTTAATGGTTCACTGGCACATGTGTTAGACTGAACTATCATCTAAATATTATCTGTTTTTTAATAGTTATTCAACTGTATTCTAAGCACCAGCTGTCTGTTAGAATGTGATTTTTTTTTTCTCTCTCTGTTGGCAGAGGTATAAAAATGCGCAGGAAAATCTGACGTGCATGGCAAACTTCACCGACGATATTTAGGGAGGAATAAACACACATCAAACATAAATGAACCATTTGTCTGTCTCCATAATTGAGAGCATTTTCTCTTCTTATGTCAACTCTCTCTCTCTCTCTCTCTCTTTTTTTTTTTTTTGCTTTTTCGGTCATGTTATGTTTACCTGTCAAAGGCTTGTTACAAACTATGAAACACATCGTGCAGACTTCTGGATGTTAGAAGAAAACTAATACTGCTCATGAAGGAGACTAAAGGCAGGAAGGTGTCCTTTAAAACCAAACATGTTAATAGGACCTCCCTATTTATGTCATAGTTTATGATATAGCACATGTATTTCAGTAATAGCCTGCTGATTTCAGGTGAACAGTCGCACAGCTCACGTAGGCGTTATCTGTGATACTCCTTAACTATAATTGATCCAAGTTAACTTCAGTTAACCATTCAGACGGTTCTTTTGCAATGAAAAACATAAACACCCATGCTGCCGGTAGGTTTCCTCAGTGCCAGCTGTTAACATTATAGCTGCTTATGCAGTAACCATGGTAACCACGGACTCTGAGCGGCTGGATCGACGGAGGTCAGACAACAATTTTACATGTATGATCTTAAAACAGGACACAGCCACTATACGTGCTGGCCTCATATCAAATGTGAAGGCAGACTGAGTCTATGTTTGACGTTTGTTTATATCTAATCTTCCTCTCAAACATTTAAACAGCAGCGAGTCTGCAGCTGAGGGAATACAAACTCAAATTGTCGGAACAGGTTTGCTCGTTTCTTGGATTCATTTGGTGATTTATTAAATGTATAACTGTTATTCTAATCTGCTGCTGAGTCTCTTACACTTTTCTTTATGCTGTATATTTTCACGTCTCTGGAATAGTTGGAAGTTAGATAGTCAGCTGGGAAACTTTGTGTTAACTCATGGAGCTGAGGATATCGTGGATATCGTGGATATGCTGACCTCGCTGCGTGGTGTACAGAGCGAGGTCAGCATGATTAATATGCACAATAAAAATATTAGCCGAACATCATGAAGTCTGTATGTGTTTCATAGTGTCGAACAACCTTTGTACAGTTAAAGCCAGCAGTTACTACATGACAGAAACACCAACGTTATCTCTTTTATGCGTTTATACACAGGTCACGCTGATTACTGAACAAAAACCCAAAGATCAGATGTTAAACAGATTTATTTGCTCTCTCTCCTCCTTAAACATGTTTTTAATGTTAGTTATAATTCAGAATTGGCGACTGAAACACGTAGGACACATAAGAACATCAGGAAATAAAACACCGATAAATATAACCTCAGTAAAAGAAGTCAGCGGGGGTTACTACAGCTGTGTACCGGGGCCTGCGCTTTGTCGGTGGGATTGCTTGCGAGGCGAGCGGGTCTATCCCACGCTTTGCCGTGAGACTGGGCAGACATCTCCGAAATCATCGAAGCACTTTTGCAAAGAGGCTGTATCTTGACAAACCGACCAGACACATGAAGATTAAACCACTACATTCTCGGCTAAAAAAATATTAAAATGGTATTTGGTGACACACAAACAGGGTTTTTCAAAGTTCAGTTCTGTTAGCTTCCACATGCCGGTTGTTGTGTGCTAGAAACAATGGCCACCAGGCCAAAGCAATCCGGTTGTTCAGTCTGACGTCACTAGCCGTGTCTGGGTCTAAACTCCGCTGCAGGTCCATATATCAAACGATCACTATGGCATTACTGAGAGTTGAAAAACTGTCTAAAGTCTTTCATCTTTAATAAAATGATCAGCGTTCTGCTCTACCAGGTGTAACAATTGAGTTTAACATCCAGGCATCCATGAAAACGGAATTTATGACATTTAACGGAGTTAGAAGTTAGCAGGGAGTTAGCTCGCTAGCTTCTATCTAAATACAATATAGCATGTCCTGACTGCGGGGTTTTGGAAACAAATTAAAACGTACAGCTCTGTTATCACTTCCAGCATAAATGAAGACAGAAAACTAAACAGCAGTGACGTTTGTAGGGTTACTGAAGTTGGGCTAGCTGGTATATAATGATGTTATATATATAATGATGATATACCTGCTGCGGAGACTCAGGTCGTTTGGAGTGGAGGGCCCACTCCTGAAGAAATTCTATGACTCTGTTGTGGCTTCTGCTATCTTTTATGGCGTGGTCTGCTGGGGCGGCAGCATCTCTGCTGGGGACAGGAAGAGACTGAACAGGGTGATCCGAAGGGCCAGCTCTGTTCTAGGATGCCCTCTGGACCCAGTGGAGGTGGTGAGTGACAGGAGAACGGCGGCTAAGCTGTCATCCCTGATGGACAACATCTCCCACCCCATGCAGCAGACTGTGACAGCACTGAGCAGCTCCTTCAGTGGGAGACTGCGGCACCCACGGTGTGGGACGGAGAGATTTCGCAGGTCTTTCCTCCCCACTGCTGTCAGACTCCATAATAAAGACTTTAACTGATCAAGCACACACATCCATACATATGCAATAATACTAAGTGCAATAATCCTTTCTGTCATCGTTGTATTTTTACTCAGTTGTATATAGTATTTGTATTTGTATTCTATTTTTATCTTATTGTATATTTATTTTATTTTATTCTACTGTATATAGTATTTTATTTTATTCTATTCTGTACAGTTGTGTACTGTATTTATTCTTATTGTATTCTAATTTTTGCCTCATAACTTTTGCACTGTCCACTTCCTGCTGTGACAAAACAAATTTCCCACGTGTGGGACTAATAAAGCTTATCTTATCTTATCTTATCTTATGTGCTACGTGACCGCTAGCGACACAGCTATGTTAGCTTAATATAAACAAGCTAACCTTTTTTCCACTCGATAAAAGTTACCGTGAGTGTTCTCGGTGGTCAGGAACAAATGTAATCGCATGGCAGGATGCTGTAAAAGGACCAAACTTCAGCCAGGAGAACAACTGAGATAATCCATCCACAATACGAGGTTAGTCATTCATATACTGCTGCATGGGCTGGGCTGTAGCTACATCCTAAGGTTTTAAAAACTGAGCTTAAATAAATGATTAGCGGTAATAAAAGACGAGGGAGGTCAACAGTGATCACTGACTGTTTTAGGAGCTTTTTGAGATCAAATAGAAGAAAATGCATAACATTAAACATGTTAACAACACAAAAGCCATATTAAACGCAGACTACTTTAGACCCGGAAGTAGGATTCGTCGCGTCATCACTGAACAACCGGATGGTTTTGACTCGATCAGCGTTAACCCCGCCCCCTGAGTTTGATGGGTGAGGCTGACAGATAAAATTATTTCATGATGAGAGCCAGGCGCCAGGACTGCCAAAATGAAATAAATAAATATATCATTAAATAATTGTGTCAATAATTAATTAAATGTGTCAATAATTAATTAAAATGTGAAACACATAAATAATTAATTAAATGTGTCAATAATTAATTAATTAAATGTGTCAATAATTAATTAGAATGTGAAATACATAAATAATTAATTAAATGTGTCAATAATTAATTAATTAAATGTGTCATAACTATTTATTTAATTAATTAATTCCAATTTTAATTAATTATTGCCACATTTAATTAATTCATTATGGCAGTCCTGGCGCTCCATAATAATGAATCAACGTGACAGTCAACAGAAAAAGGTTCAGAAAATTTTCAATGTGCAAATTTGAGGTGTATTTTTTAAATGAAAATTATAATAAAATGTATTTAACACAGTTCAATTGGATACATACTAGAATTTGAGAACAGAAACAAAGTATCAATACAATTGCGTTAGTGTCAGTTAGATACTGATAATAGTGTTGGTATTGATGCTATCGATATTTGGCCAATATCATGCAAAGAAGATGTAGCTTGAAAAAGTTGTCAATAACTTCTTTAGTTATCAGCACGACAAACATTGACAATGATGGAGAGAGGACGTCAGCTGTGAATATGCCCGGTCTAATAAAACAGGCAAGTTGAAGAGGTGCAGGCTCAGGAGCACTTTAGGATTAACATCTAAGAGGATATCTGAACGTAAGAAGTTAAATTAATTGTTTTGCCAAACTCCACATTTGTTCTTATTAATATTTTTATAACATGTCACCGTGAGGACCAAGCAGCCAAGGCACAGAAGGTACAGGAAAAAATGTCTTCAAAATTGGTTTTCTTTATTTTAACCCTTAAAAAAGTTCAAAAGGCAAAATTCAAAAACATAATTAGCGGGCCCATAAAAGAGGTCAACTAAATATAACTCTACAAAAAGTAACTTCCAGAAACTTAAACAAACAAAGTGGAGACAACTTAACTCACAAACTAAACTAATTACAAAGACACAGGAGGGTAGGTTTATAGTGGTTTGGCCAAACCATTTACACACAAAAGGGGGAAACAAAAACACAAACTAATACTAAGCACAGAACAACATAAGTAAACCTAAAAAAAAACCCTGTTTCTGATAGAACATGGTCGGTCCTGCTGAGCAGGCATTTTGTTCTCATCCTCAGCCACGCCTTTTGCCCTAGACAGGAAACAGCCACCGCCCCAAACCAGGTAACTCAGAGAAAGAGAAACATAATTAATATAACAGAAAACATTTTTAGAAAAACCACACAATGCTATTATGTGTGCGCCTCATAATATCAATGTTAGGTTTAAATAAAATGATTAATGAATTATATTAATGAAATAACTGCAAACGAAACTAATAAAGTGAACAAATGGACTTGATGATTTAGCTGATTTAAAAAAGGTTTCATATATTTTAATGTTCTTTGAAAATCAAGATGTAGGCCTGTGTTTCTGAGCTGATGAACAACAATTTTTCAATAGATATATGGTCCTCACAGGACAGCCACTAAATTTTATGTGCAATTAAATTGAAAATTTTATGTGTGGTGAGGTGTAGTAATATTATTGTAGCATTCTTCATGCAGGAAGGAGTGCAGGAAAGTAAAGACGTCCACGTAGAGTACAGACAGACAGCAAAAATGGCTTGTTTTAAAAATGTTATCTTGTTAAACAGGGAAATGAAGGATGAAGGAGTGTTTGTTAGTGTGCATATTGTCATCTCTGCTTGCCTTTCTGTAAAAGACCGCATAACACCACTTCTTATCTATTCTCTTGTTTAAGTGTCAAATATTGACTCATTTTAGAAAAACTGTTACACCCCATGTACTGCAGTACCTTGCTTTGATCTTGAATTCTCACCTTGTTTTTCTTTTTGTCAATTAATCCTGTTTTTTTCCCACATCTACTGACAGTATAGTGCCTCACTTACTTTTGCTCTCCACACAGAATTGCAGGAAAGAGCACCAAAGTAAGTGATATGTAAGTATTCCACTGCTTCCATTTAATAGAGTAAAGCTGCTCCCATTTCAAACCAGGAAATGTTTGTCCACATTAGAAGAAGAAGAAGAAGAAGAAGAAGAAGAAGGAGGAGGAAAAAGAAAATGTGTTTGTTCCAGTCAAACAGGATGCCAACATGAGAAGTAGTTCATCTGTAATGATGATGATGATGATGATGATGTAATAGTAGAACCCAAGATATTTAATGGTAATGTTAAACAGCTTTACATAACCTTTCCAGACTATACAACATCCAAACACAACAGATTAGCCTTCTGTATTTTGATTAAATGTCATATTTATTGCTGACCTGCTATATAAAACGTACTTTTTTTCAAAGTTTTGAATTTGACATCTCATTCACCAAATATTTCTTTGACATGGTGAAAATCAGTTTAAGTCAAACAGTCTGTAAATAAGTCACACCCATGCGACAATGTTTTACTGTGAATAAGTCTCATTCATTTCTTTTCCTTCTTTATTTCCCTCTCACAAGGGGACCTCAGCTGTGTTGTAAGTTATTTGGCTGCTGCCTTTCTTCTTTTCTCCCTGAAGAGAAAAAAATAGAAAAATCCAATTCAGATCTGAGCGTGTTGAATATACAGTAATACTATGGTTGTGTTGCAGAGACTGTGGTGTGCTTAAGGAAAACGCTTTATACTGTAATACAGTACTCTCAGCACTTGATTATGTTCCACGTTTGTTTTCTTTTACTTCATCTTTTATTTCAACCATGCAGCTCAGATTGTCTTGTTATTGGCTTGTACCAAACATGTGTTAACAACAAATATGTATTGATAATTAACTCTGGGTTATTATAATAGCGCATTTTCAAAAGCCACAGTGATGCTCTTGAGTAGTACCACCATCCCATCTAAAAAACAACAAAAATGAGCAGAAGGCACAGTAAGCTTACAGGAGATGTAATTTAGTTTAAAGAAATTTATTGAATAATTTTTAAATTAAATTATGTCACCTGATGCCACTTACTAATTAAAATTCAATATAGATGAAGTATTTGTCTTTATACATGTAATACAGAAATTAAAAAACAAAATAAATTCAGTATGTTATTTGGTGATGTTTTTTGTTATATTAATTCTTGTGTGCTGTCTTACATTTGTGTTTGAACATCCAAATACTTTGACGACACCAGCTGAAATTATGAAGGTGTGGGTCACTCATATACAGCAATGTTTCACATTATGTTGCACTCCCTAACCCTCAGTCAATATTTATATTAAGTGTTTACAGTGTTGTCACCCCTTATGTCACTGTAAGAATAAAGTAGCAGAGTTGTATTGTTCTGTAACAGAAGTTGTTTGTAATGCTTTTAGTTTGAAATTACTCTGACACGCACACCCAAAATCAGGGAAGTGTGCTAGTACTGAACATATGTGCGTGCGTGCGTGTGTGTGTGTGTATGCATGCATGAATGCAAGACAGTTATTCTTACTGTGTCTATTATTTAGAGAGTTAGGTTAGATCATATCACTTTTATTTATTTGTACATCTTTCTTTATGGCGTACATGGTATTCATTCTCAATCTCTGTCTCTGTCTCCTTCCTTTCACACCCTAATCAGACGTAGCTGTTGGCCACTCCTTCCTAAGGCTGTTTCTTCCTGTTAAAAATGTTGCCATGAGCTCACTCTTAGGCTGTCATCTGATTGTTGGGGTTGTTTCTATAATATTGGCAACCGTTATTGTGATTTAAGGTCATGTAAATAAAATTGAATTTACAGAATATTTCGAAACTAATAATATTTCGTATTTGTATCTATGCAAGCCACAAGGAGTTTTTCCATTGGGTTATGAAACTTTCACACGCCATGCTAGATTAGTAACGTTTGTCTGCTGAAATATAAACATAGGTAATGGTAATTAAATTTTTAATAAACATTAAAAGACGTGCAGAGTTTAAAAAAAAACCTATAATGAAATTAATATTTTACGTACATCCTCAACTTTCATAACACATCTATCTCCACATGACAATTATGATCCAATGCTATCCAAGAATGTGTTTATAGTTTTAGTATCTAATAGAATTGTCATTTATAATAGATAATTAACACTTCACCTAAACTAACTCAGTCAGTGCCTTGTGTCTCAGATATTTCTCCAAGCAGTAGATAGCAATGGGATCTCTGTCTGTATCAAACTTATTGGCAAAAAGGTGATGCTGTTCAATCAACCACTGCAGGTCTCCAGCACCATACACACATATTGATCTGACATGATGGCCTTTACATTCTGGGTATGCTGCTTGCAGAGAATCCTCTGACCCCTCGTGCCACTGCCACTTCACGATCCGTGCAATTGCATTAATGTCTGTCATGTCAAATTTAGGGTTGGGCCATGTTGAACCAGGAACACCAGGCATTCGTTGTATTGTTGCCCACAGAAACTCATCAGGACTGTAGGTGTCTTTGGCCCACTCAATGAGGGCCTGTATTCGCTTGTCTTCCAACACACTGCGAATGTAACCTCGGTTGACCACAATGTAGGCATTTCCTGATAGTATAGGGAGATTGAAGGGAGCTGGATCCTTTGTTTTTCCTATTGGCTGGGACAATTGAAAAGTTAACATGATGGGGAGTCAGTCTGAGTTGAAGGTTTTTAGAATAGCAAAGAGAATTGATAATAGCTACATCATACATTATAAAAAATATCCAAAAGAAGTACCTGGATTTGTCCATCAACTACTTGGTAAACATTCATCACCCTCTTCTTCTTTCCTTGAGGCATTTCTTCAGACTCCAAACTGTTACCTCCTTTCAGTGAACGCAAAGCTTGCACAATTTCCAAGTTAGTTTTTAGAGGGAAATCCTGACCACAGAGGTTGATGAAGTATTTCCATGTTGTACTGGTGTTATAGAGATCAGCCATGCAGTTAAGATCAGCCTGTACACGTGTCCATCCAGCGTAGACCACATCCACAGTCTTGCTGACCATGAACACATTTGGGAAACAGGAAGTAATGGCATTGATGGCAATAAAGACTGAGGCCGGTGCTTTTTTGTCCACATGGACACAATAAATATTTTGAGGTGTGTAGATAGCTCGCAGTAGTCGCTCAAAGTTCTGCACCTAAAGATAAAACACTTTAGTTCTCTTTGAGAAATGTTTTTGCCTGGTTGGTTTATTGAACGCTTTAACGGTTATTTAATGAATGATCAAAACTAAAGCAGAAATGTGACATATCCATTATAATATGAAATTATAAAACACCAAGATCACCAGTGTGACAAATAAACAGTTTAATCCGATTGGGTGAATCTGTTATTCAAGTTGCATATACAGTATATATATATCTGTATATGTAATCTAATAAAGATGTTAAGCATTATGAATTTTATCAATTCCCAATTTGACCACTGCAAAATTAGAGAAAAAACATACCTTGTGATGTACAACCATTGAGTAAGCTAGCGGAAACTCCTCTTCTTCCTTGCTTAATGGGAATGTTATGTATTTCCTGCTTGTTTGGAATTTCCTGTAAATTCACAGTTTTTAAGAAGTAATGTTGTTTTGGAAGGCCATGTATTTAAATCATGACTAAGAGTTAAAGAGTTACAGAAAGCTCCCATTTAGAGCAACAAACCTGCAGTTTTGGGTTGCATTAATATAATACTCATCAGAGATCTGAATAATCTTCTGGAAGTCTTTGGTGATGGTCAGTAATTTTGCTTTCAGCAATGCCTCCTTCTCTCCCTGCAGGATCGCTGAGCAGTTGCAAACTTTCTCTGGGCTCTCATCAATATTGGTGTACTCTTGCCATTGATACCTGAGAATGTAGGCAGTACGTCTACCTCTTTTCAGTGGAATAAGTAGTGAAAGCATCCATAGTGATCCCAGTACAGCGATGAACTGTAATAATTGTAGCCGCCAGCCTCGTTTTAGGAACCACATTATTTACAATAAGAGGAGAATCTGAAATACAACAATATTAAAGTGTGTGAGAGCTGCAAAAAATGTCAGACAGACATCTATGAAATCATAAAATAAATATAATGATTAATGTTTGCTAATATGTTGATATGTTGATAAGAATTTATGATAAGGGGCAGATCAGTCCATCCATTATGACAACCTGGAACGAAGAGATGAAATTAAGATAGATAGCATCCAAATGAAATACACTTCAACTTACAACAATAAAAAAAATGTATTTTAGCTTTTTAAAAGTTGTTTGTGTTTTGTGTGGGAGCAAAATATGAGCTCTAAGATATTTTTCCTTATTTTATTTATTTATTTATTTATTTTTTGCCTGTCCCGTTTGGCTCTTTTGCCATCAGAATTATTGTCTAAAGGCAAAGAAAGATGCCCAATGGATTTACTTTACCAAATTGACCATCCCAGCCTTGCCATAATGGTCCATTTGATTCACCTTTTATTGTTTATTTTATTTTCACTTGCTGAATACGGGACAGACTTGACTGGAGGAAAGAAGGGGAGAAAGAAAGAGGGAAAGAGAAACAGCTGAGAAGAGGGACGGGGGAGAAGGGCAAAAGACAAAAACAAACAGAACGGGCAGAAAAAAAAAGAAAAAGAAAATGCATCTATCGATCACCTGGATCACCTGTTGAGAAAGAAAAAAGAAAACAAGCAGAAGAGAACAAGAGTAATAGAATAAACAACATCACAATGATATATGGGAATATGACAGTAAATACTAAATATTAAACATTATTGTGCAGCACATAAGATCAACAGAAAACACTGTGTGGTTTGAGGTAGGAGCCAAAAAGGGTGTAGTTTGTGGGTGTGATCACCCGTGTGTACACCTGTGAGCATGGACGCGCTTGTTTTTTTTAAAAGGTTCCTTCATGTAATGATCTGCTAGAGGGTGTGGGGGGGCCACAGCCCCGTCCTCCAGGGCATGAAGCAGGTATGGAGGAGATCAAAACTCCAGACATCCAGAGGCCTCCAGAACACAAGAGACCAAGGAAGACCAACAGAGGGGCAGCCGCACCACTGTCCCAGAAAGAGCTGAGGAGAGTCCCAGATGAGGGTTCACTCAGCAGCCGCGGAGCAGAAGCCAGGGGGGGTTGCAGTGACGCGCCCGTGAGCTCCGCCGGCAGCCAGCAGCGCCTGAGTGACCGAGCCCCAGGCCGAGAGGCCGGGGGCACCCCACCTCCGAAGTGGCCCGAGCGAGCCCCAGGCTCCAGGCCCCGATAAGCGGCCACCAAGGAGTGAGCCGGTGTGTACCTGGATGCCCATCCCCAGACACAAAGAACCACCAACGCACCGATGTCTGAGGGAGTCCGCCACTGGCAGGGGAAGTGGTGGTGGGTGGAGATAGACCTCCAAACCTTGGAGGGCCTGAGATGTCCCCGGAGAGGTGGCGCCTGACACCCAACCTGACATATAGACACAGACATACAGGCACACACAGACACAAACATCCATTCCCACCCTCATGCTCTCATATGCACTTACTCCACACTCAACCAACGTGGAGACAGACATGAAGAGACGCTGTACACACGATCACACTCCCCAAGCGTACTCTACGAACCGGGTCTAGGTACCCTTGCCCCTGGAGGGGGGAACTGCACCCAGACCCAGGTGGTGTTACCCTTTTCCCTGCGGTGGGGAGAGGCAGACCGCCCCGACTCCGCAGCAGCAGGGAGGCCCCACACTCCAGACCGCAGTCGGACGGCCAACTCCTCCTCCTAGCCTCCCCGCTCCAGCAGGCCGCAGAGAATGGGGGTGGGAGAAGACTCCAAACCTCCCTCCACCCGCTCATTGTAGTGTTGATGCATGTGTGTTCTAAGGTGCATTTAAAACCCAGGAGGGCATGGAGCTACCTGCCAGAGAGCAGCAGGTAAGCGCATAGTCCCTCCTGCTAGCCCTCAATGTCTACGTGTATTTAAAATTGAGGGGTGGGCAACAACGCCAGGGGTGAGGTGTACACCCTGATGGTCTTTTGGAGTCCGTGTAGCGTGCCCACCCCCAAGATCATGTATGTATGTGTAATGAGAGTGAGTAATGTGAATGTCTAAGTTGTGGGATAAAATTGAGGTAGAGGCAGCGAGAAGGGGACAGGGGGGGGGGGGGGGGGGGTAGCCTCCTCTGCACCCTGGTGACACACCCCTACTCCAAGGCCCTGCATGTGTGGGTGGTTGTGGTGGAGCGGGAAGAGGGAGGCAGCTGGAGATGGGGAGGGAAGGAAGGGAGGGGCAAGTGACCCCTCCCTGGGGCCAGCTCCCCCGCTGACCCCAGTAGGCACCCCCATACTCCGCGACCCGCCAGGGAAAGGGGGCCCAGGCCCATCCAGACCAGGGCCCAGTGCAGCAGCGCCTCCCGGCCCCACAGAACCCGGGACAGTCCACCCAACCCCACCACAGAGAAAACTGCACCCACCCCACCATCCACTCATCTTCCACACTACATAGGACAATAGACACCCAGGCTGAGATCTTCCTCCACCTCTCCTGTATCTCCCCTTCCTGCAGAGAGAGTTCCTGAGAAGAGGAAAGCTCCTGCAAGATGTGACAATCTCCCCCACCAGTTGAAGAGCCCCCCAGGTGGCTCGACGCACCGGCGGCACCCTGCGCCAGGGCTGGGCCCCCATGCACCCACCCGCCCACAACCCCGGCAACACACCAACCAGGACCCAAGCCCCCGAGGCCCGGCCAGGGCCCCAGCCCAGAGACGGAGCGCCCCCAGAACCTCAAGCCCATCCCGGACCCACCCAGGGGCAGCCAGGCTACCAGGTCAGTAACCCACGTCCGTCAGCACAGACCCTCCCCTAGCCCCGCTGCACGCAGCCACGAGGAAACAGTCACCTGAGAGCCAACAGAGCCCCTAACCGGACATGACCGCTACCCCGGGTTGAGCCCCCCAAGGAAGATGCCTCCGGGGAACCCCCCGACGCCCTAGGCCTGTCCCTACCCCCACACCAATCACAACAGTGAAGGCGGGACCAAACTAAGACCCCTCCACCCCCACTAGGTGATGGAGCTGATCAAAGGAGCCCAGAGCAATTGATCTGATGTGGTGGCAGAGGCCGTATCAAGACTAATGTAATCTAATAGATTATTTCTATATTGGTTAGAATTAAGATTATTTTTATGTTTCCAGTTCATGAGGACTGTTTTCTTGGCTATGCATAGGGCAGTGAAAACCATATGGGCGATATTCTTTTCTGAAGTGACATTATCTAAGCTGCCCAACAAACACACTAAGGGGGAAGTTGGAATGTTACATTTCAGACACTTTGATAAGTCTTCACATATTTCGCGCCAAAACTTCTGAACTGGTGGACAGAACCAAAGAGCGTGGATATAATTGTCCGGTAAATTGGTTTGGCAGTGTGAGCAGTTGTTGGTAGATGTAAAGCCCATCTTGAACATCCGATGACCTGTATAGTGCACTCTATGTAATATTTTGTATTGAATTAATTGAAGACCGGGATTTCTAATTAGATGAAAGGTTTTTAAGCAAATCTGAGACCAGAAGTTTAGGTCTAAGTTAACTGATAAATCCGCTTCCCATTTTGCAATAGGAAGTGATATTGATTCATCTGTTTTAGAAAGCATTCTGTATATTTTGGATAGTAATTTGGGGGTTTTAAGAGTAAGAAATTGAACCACACTTGGTGGTTGAGCTCTAATTGTCATGGTTGGCTGTATGGCAGGCGGGCAAGCAGGAGTGGTGGATCCAAAATGCAGGACTCAGACACAGAAGTTCAACTTAAAGCGCAGCTTTATTGCTGGGAAACCTCTTACTAACTAAACTCACCAAAAGACAAACAAAAACGCTGGTGGACTAAAACACTGAAGCAGAAATACTGAACTGGAACTAGAGCTGGAAACAAAACACTGGTAACACGGAGGCAAAACACACACAGCTTGTTGAGGGTACGACGCAACACTGACTCAGAGAAACACAGGGACTAAATACACTGGGAAGTAACGAGGAGAATGAGACACAGAAGGAGGGCACAGCTGGGGGAAATTAGAACTGACGAGACAAGCAAAGCAGGACACATTCACATAAGACACGGACCTACAAAGTAAAACAGGAAGGATCACACAGAGACGCGAACTTGACACAGTGGAGACAGCAACTAAGAAAAACAGAGACATAAACCATAAGGCAGAGGACTCTAAGAACCGAGAGACACAGAGGGGAACTCAAACATGCAGACACAGACTTACACATGTTAAGGTTCAAAATTGAGGAAGGAGAGTACAAACAAGCAGGTCCAGAAGATCTTGGTCAAACAATGATTTTAATGACTACACACGTGTGGGAAGAACACTCTGTACGCAGACAGCAAGTGATCTCCGACTTAATCAAAGCATGAACAGATATTTTATACCATCAGGGCTTGATTTACTGACGCCCCTTCATGCGTCACAGACAGGATATATACACATACGCCAATATCAAAACAACCATGACTTTTAACACAGAACATCATCTTCTATTTTCATGGCCGATTCTTCCGGTCAACCTTTCAGTTCCTCTTTCTTGCCGAGAAGACAAGGACGGTTCCTCTTTTACCGAGACACTTTCGCCGTTACAATCCAGACATGACTAACCTCTCTCCTCTAAATAAATCTAACTCATGTGTGTGTGTGTCACGACCTCACTCAGCCTCTATGTCACCTCTCGCACTTCTGACCTTTTACCAGACCAGAGGCTCACTGAGACTATGTGTATGTCTTCTACTAAATAAATGTTTTAACCAAGAACCTCTACTAAAAGTTTAATATAAAATGACCTGATATAAGTGTTTTGTAAGCATGTACGCAGTTTTAACCTTCTATAGCTCCAAGTCACTTGCACAATAGATTGTCCGGACATCGCGCCGAACAAAGCTTCCAACCCCCAATTAATTGACCGAGCTCCAACTCTTTAATAAGCACAGATATGCATTGTGTATAAAATAGTCATAACTGCACCTGAAATACAAGGTCAACATCATCATAAACATCTTAAGGCCATCTTAAAGCTATCTGTTACATTGTTAAAGCCTCGTCTTAGCCTGCTGCTCAAAATAACTTTCACTTCTGCAAACTCTCTGCAAGCCTGTTTCCTGTCAGCCTGTGACTTTTAGCCTTTCTGAAAGACACACACTGTTCAACCCCTGAATGCAATATCCATGCTGCAGATTATATTTATTATTTAACAATAGCAGTAAAATAATTTCCCTGCTCCACACACAGAACAGAGGGGACATAGAGAAACATGAAGGGCAAGGGATCGAAACTAGAAACCATAGAAACTCACACCAAGTACAATAATACAAAAATCACAATGAACTAAAACGCTGGGTCAGGAGACCCAGGACCCTGACACTAATATGAGCTCTAAGATGTTTTTCCTACAGAAAAGTCAGTGAGCAGCTTTCTTTCCCTTTTTCGAGCATCATATCTTTATGGTGCATCATATCTTTATGGTGCATCATATCTTTATTCTCTTCCCCCTCCTGCCCCCCCCCTCTTTCTTAAATAGATAACTATCATATCTGATATCATATCTCACAGTACAATAATATTGAATGGGTTGCATTGTTGTATTTTGTCATGTTTCTCAGGTCTTTGTCTGAATTTCTACGAACATTATTGCTAAGGATTGTCTTATTGCATTGGAGTCACACTGGGTTAAATATGTACACTTGGGTTTTAAGGGGTATTTATTATTTTCTTCTTTTTTTTGGGTTGTATGGAAGCCCCAAACGCAATTTCATTGTTCTTGACAATGACAATAAATAAATAAATACTAAAATACTAAATAAATAGAACTGTATGTTTTATTTTCACCTAACATATCCTTTTTGAATTTCGTAACACAAAATAGCAAAAATGCTAAACTTTGTTCTGCAACTACATTCTATTCACTATTTTACTAACATTTCTGCAACCAGAAATGACTCAGAGGAAAAAGATATGCCACGTATTCTATTTCAGATAAACATTTTGGTTTTTTAAATATTTTCTACTATTTGTAGATAAAAGTGTTCATCATTTCTTCTTTCTTTTCTCTTCTTTCTTCTTCTAGTATAGGCCTGTAAAACTAAGCTTTTCCCCCATTCGCTTCTTTTTATATGCTTCCCTCGGGGTCAGTTTCTGAAAGACATAATATCTGCTTTCATTGCTGTGCAGATGACTACTGATATATTTACCTATGCAAATCAACACCTATGCTTCTATTCAGGCACTGGTGAACTTTCTTAGAGATATACAATCATAATTAGACGTAAACTGGCTAAATCTGAACTAATCAGCCATCAGCAGCAGCTCTCCTCTTGACAGGAAAGAAATGGTGTGATTACATTAGAAAATGTTTTTACTTGTTTTAAAGAGTATCAAAAACTCTGGACTCCTGTCAGAGCACTTACCGTAGGTTTGCAAAGCAGAAGATTTAGTTAATGTTATGTATAGTTTATTTTTGTACATCCTGTACAGCACTTCGTTTAACTAAGGCTGTTTAAAGTTGTTTAAAATGTCCTTGACTTGACTTAAATGTAAATTCTTCTTTTAGTTTATTTTCAAAACTAAATCTGTGAGCTGATATTCAACATTTCCATTTTAAAAGTTTGATAAAAGTGTATTTAATTTAATCTGGAGCAATACTGAAAAATCTTGGATTTAGAACAACAACTAACATTAAACTTTAAATTCAATAGTTTTAGGCAACATACAAAAGGAAAAGGAAAATGGGGAATACTTCCTACCTGGGATTTTTCTTGTCACAGACAATCCTTTTTATGTTATATTTATAGTTTGCTCTAGCACTCCTTCTAAGTTTTCCCATGTGTCAAGCGTGCCTGGCACCTTTTTGTTCTTCAGGTCTAAAAGGAGCCTACAGGTGAGACACCTGCCAACTGAAGACTTCCTGTCAGCCTTTTTCAGAGTAAAAATGTTTTAAACAGACAAACCTTTTCCACACTTCAGGTTCTGTAGCCATCAAAAAAGTGTGTTAAATAACCACATACTGAGGAGGTCTTATAGCAAGGGTTAGTGTTAGGTGTTTGCTTATAGCAAACAGAAATATTTTTTCTATAGAATGGGCAACTGCCCATTATTGTATTATTGCCATGCAGACTTGACTCCAAGAGTGAAACTTATCTAGCATGCAGGAATAAGTATACAACTATTAATTGAAATAACATGCTTTTATTCTGAAAAGATACGCTTTAGCGCCAGAGGGTTCCTCTCTCCACCATAAAGAAATGCCACTGTCATCGCACAGTAAATACATCTGAAAACAGGACAAAAGGATTGTATGACTCTAACCTGTTTCTATTATAAACTTAAATATTTTATACCTTTATTTTTGATCCATCCATCAATCCATCCACTCCATTTTTAACTGCTTGGAGTCACAACTTGGAGTCACAACAGGGCGGGAGCTTATCTGTTATATAGAGAAGGAGGTAGATGAGTCCATCAAAGAGCATGTTATCTTCCTGTTAATAAAAATAGTATTCATTTGAATTTATGTAATGTACATGTAAAGCAGCGCTATACAGTAGATAAGGGGAATCTCTTAACAATGTAAAACTGGCTGAACTGGTTTTTCGTATCAGTGCATCCAAAATCAGTTAACAACCCATCCATCCATCCATCCATCCTCATCCGCTTTGTCCGGGGCCGGGTCGCGGGGGCAGCAGCCTAAGCAAAGAGGCCCAGACCTCCCTCTCGCCAGCCACCTCCTCCAGCTTATCCGGGGGAATACCAAGGCGTTCTCAGTTAACAACAACCAAACATTATGTTATGTTACCAAGTTTTCCACTTTATGTCAGCAAAGTTTACAGAGTACTACTAATATTTTCATTGCTATTGCTGGGGGGAGGGTTGTGAAATTGTAGATCCTTAATATATGTTTTTCTGTGATCTATACATTGAGTGTATTTTGCAATTTGAATGTATTTTCATATTAAAATGTTGAATCTAAATTAAAAAAAAAAAAATTTACTTTGTAATAAATACCAGACATCATACTGTTTACATTTTAAATTGCAGATTATAAAACTGTTCTACAAGGGCCCTGGTTTGTTAAAGGATAGGTCCTGAGTCACCCTCTTGTGGTTTGTTTCATTCAGCAAAGAATGGTGACAAAACTCCCAGACCTCTAAAATGATTGGTTTGAATTTTAAAACAACTAAACTTGTGGCTGTTCACATATGAATATTGTCAGAGGGAAAGTACTTAAGAAATGAGACAAGTAAGAGCTGTCAATACAAACCGAAAATAACTGTAGCTAATGTTTGGTGATTTAATAAATAACGTGCTTGGGAAAGACACTGAAGAGCTGGAAGAGACAGGGGAGGATGAATGTTGGAACAGTTAGTGTTATAATATATTATTATATTATTATATAGCAATATATTACTACTATATATATTACCATATTATAACTCATTTTAATATCTATAGTGTATTTGAAAGCATGATGCTTAACATTGTCCGCCCCAGCTGTGAAACTCAGAAACCAGTCTTACTTGTTATCATCTATCGTCCACCTGGGCCTTACACAGAGTTTCTGTCTGATTTCTCAGACTTTATATCTAATTTAGTTCTGAGCTCAGATAAAATAATTATTGTGGGTGATTTTAACATCCATGTAGATGCTAAAAATGACAGCCTCAACATGGCATTTAATCTGTTATTAGACTCAATTGGTTTCTCTCAAAATGTAAAAGAACCCACCCACCACTTCAATCACACTCTAGATCTTGTTTTATCATATGGCATAGAAACTGAACATTTAACAGTGTTTCCTGAAAACCCTCTCCTGTCTGATCATTTCCTGATAACATTTACATTTACAATAATTGATTACACAGCGGTGGAGAGTAGACTTTATCAAAGTAGATGTCTTTCTGAAAGCGCTGTAACTAAGTTTAAGAATATAATCCACCCAATGTTAACATCTTCAATGCCCTGTACCAACACAGAGCAGAGCAGCTATCTGAACGCTACCCCAACAGAGGTCGATTATCTTGTTAATAATTTCACCTCCTCACTACGTACGACTCTGGATACTGTAGCTCCTGTGAAAACTAAGGTCTCTAATCAGAAGTACCTGACTCCGTGGTATAATTCTCAAACACGTACCCTAAAGCAGATGACTCGTAATCTGGAGAGGAAATGGCGTGTCACAAATTTAGAGGATTATCATTTAGCCTGGAGAAATAGTTTGCTGCTTTATAAGAAAGCCCTCCGCAAAGCCAGAACATCTTACTATTCATCACTGATTGAAGAAAATAAGAACAACCCCAAGTTTTTCTTCAGCACTGTAGCCAGGCTGACAAAAAGTCAGAGCTCTTTTGAGCCAACAATCCCTTTAACGTTAACTAGTAACGACTTCATGAACTTCTTCACAAATAAAATTTTTATCATTAGAGAAAAAATTACCAATAATCATCCCACAGATGTAATATTATCTACAGCTACTCTTAGTACCATTGATGTTAAGTTAGACTCTTTTTCTCCAATTGATCTTTCTGAGTTAACTTCACTAATTACTTCCTCCAAACCATCAACGTGTCTTTTAGACCCCATTCCTACAAAACTGCTCAAAGAAGTCCTGCCATTAATTAATTCTTCGATCTTAAATATGATCAACCTATCTCTAATAATCGACTATGTACCACAGGCCTTCAAGCTGGCTGTAGTTAAACCTTTACTCAAAAAGCCATCTCTAGACCCAGCAGTCTTAGCTAATTATAGGCCAATCTCCAACCTTCCTTTCATATCAAAAATCCTTGAAAGAGTAGTTGTCAAACAGCTAACAGATCATCTGCAGAGGAATGGCTTATTTGAAGAGTTTCAGTCAGGTTTCAGAGCTCATCACAGCACAGAAACAGCTTTAGTGAAGGTTACAAATGATCTTCTTATGGCCTCTGACAGTGGACTCATCTCTGTGCTTGTCCTGCTAGACCTCAGTGCAGCGTTCGATACTGTTCACCATAATATCCTATTAGAGCGATTAGAACATGGTGTAGGTATTACAGGTACTGCACTGCAGTGGTTTGTATCATATCTATCTAATAGACTCCAATTTGTGCATGTAAATGGAGAGTCCTCTTCACACACTGAGGTTAATTATGGAGTTCCACAGGGTTCAGTGCTAGGACCAATTCTGTTTACATTATACATGCTTCCCTTAGGCAGTATCATTAGAAGACATAGCATACATTTTCACTGCTATGCTGATGACACCCAGCTCTATCTGTCCATGAAGCCAGATAACACACACCAATTAGTTAAACTGCAGGAATGTCTTAAAGACATAAAGACCTGGATGGCCGCTAACTTTCTGCTTCTTAATTCAGATAAAACTGAGGTTATTGTACTCGGCCCTGAAAATCTTAGAAATATGGTATCTAACCAGATTCTTACTCTGGATGGCATTACCTTGGCCTCCAGTAACGCTGTGAGGAACCTTGGAGTCATTTTTAACCTCTGTCTCTCTTCCACAGCATGTCTTTATCCTGTCTTCCTTCTCTCACCCCAACCGGTCGCAGCAGATGGCCGCCCCTCCCCGAGCCTGGTTCTGCCGGAGGTTTCTTCCTGTTAAAAGGGAGTTTTTCCTTCCCACTGTCGCCAAAGTGCTTGCTCATAGGGGGTCATATGATTGTACAACATAATATCACGTTATTACAATATACATAATTATCACGTTCGTACAATAAAATTATCACGTTCGTACAATATAAATATTATTTTGTACAAACATGAAATGTATCTTGTTAGAACAATAAACTTTTCACGTTATAACGTGATATACTTCTATTTTTCTTTTGCCTGGGTTGCAACTCTACGCTTCCGTAAATATTACTTTCTACACCAGGATCCTTTTCTACGTAGCTGACGGCTGGTAACTGTGCAGGGGCAGATCTAGCAAAGTTTAGCCAGAGGGGCCAATAGGGCATGAACAGGGAAAAGGGGGCACAAAGACATACTTTTCTTTCTTATTCTCATTTAAAATGTCTAGCTTTTAATAAATAATTATCCGAATCTTACACCCAAAGTTTTAATCTGATGTAAAATGTATAGAAGTCCATTACTGTATATACACTGAACAAAAATATAAATGCAACACTTTTGTTTTTGCTCCCATTCCCCATGGGATGGACGTAGAGACCTAAAATTCATTCCAGATACACAATATAACCATCCCTCCCAAACAGTGGTCACAAATCAGTCCAAATGTGTGGTAGTGGGCACATCTGCCATATTGAGATAATCCATCCCACCTCACAGGTGTGCCACATCAGGATGCTGATCTGACATCATGAGTAGTGCACAGGTGTACCTCAGACTGCCCACAACAAAAGGCCACCCTGGAATGTGCAGTTTTGTCTCACAGCAAAATGCCACAGATGCCACAAGCAATGAGGGAGCGTGCAATTGGCATGCTGACAGCAGGAATGTCAACCAGATCTGTTGCCCGTGCATTGAATGTTCATTTCTCAACCATAAGCCGTCTCCACAGGCGTTTCAGAGAATATGGCAGCACATCCAACCGGCCTCACAACCGCAGACCTCGTGTAACCACACCAGCCCAGGACCTCCACATCCAGCAGGTTCACCTCCAAGATCGTCTGAGACCAGCCACCCAGACAGTTGCTGGAACAATTGGTTTGCACAACCAAACAATTTCTGCACAAACTGTCAGAAACCGTCTCAGGGACGCTCAACTGCATGCCCGTCGTCCTCATCGGGGTCTTGACCTGACTCCAGCTCGTCGCCGTAACAGACTTGTGTGGGCAAATGCTCACATTCGATGGCGTCTGGCACGTTGGAGAGGTGTGCGCTTCACGGATGAATCATGGTTCACATTGTTCAGGGCAGATGGCAGCTGAGAATGTCCCAGTTCTTGCATGGCCAGCATACTCACCGGACATGTCACCCATTGAGCATGTTCGGGATGTGCTTGACCGGCGTATACGACAGCGTGTACCAGTTCCCACGAATATCCAACAACCTCGCACAGCCATTGAAGTGGAGTGGACCAACATTCCACAGGCCACAATTGACAATCTGATAGACTCCATGCGACGATGTGTTGCACTGCATGAGGCAAATGGTGGTCACACCAGATACTGACCGGTTCTGGGTCCCCAGACCCCCAATAGCGCAAAAAACTGCACATTCCAGGGTGGCCTTTTGTTGTGGGCAGTCTGAGGTACACCTGTGCACTACTCATGATGTCAGATCAGCATCCTGATGTGGCACACCTGTGAGGTGGGATGGATTATCTCAATATGGCAGATGTGCCCACTACCACACATTTGGACTGATTTGTGACCACTGTTTGGGAGGGATGGTTATATTGTGTATCTGGAATGAATTTTAGGTCTCTACGTCCATCCCATGGGGAATGGGAGCAGTAACAAAGGTGTTGCGTTTATATTTTTGTTGAGTGTAGTAACTATTAAGTCTAATATACCCTAGTAAGCTATAGTACTGTGGCGAGCTCATAAAAGGAGGAGACAGAATTCCGTTCGGTCTTGCTCCCCCGCCCTCTTAGCCAGGGAGCACAGCCATTTATTTACATCTGCCAGGAGAACACTGCCACTAGCTAACTGCTCAGCGCGGCAACAGCACAGCACAGCACAGCAACAACAACAACAACACGCAGGGCGCCCTCTGACCCCGGAAGGACACACCGTCGCAGCGAGAGGGCGTCACCCGTCACTATGGTAACATAAACAAAACATAACTGTAAAAACAGAACCCCGAACAGCCCTGACCCGCTACAGTACTTTTTCCTTTGGGAAGGTACCATCTGTGCAGTCTGCAATTTTGTTGAAGAAAGATGTTGAATCTATTTAATTATTCTTGAAAAATAATTCATTTCTGTGCATTTTTTTTCACCCTGCATCAAATTAAAGTTGATTACGTCGATTAAGCATCATGAGGTGGGGGGTGGTTCCCTTTTTTTAAATTTTTTTTTGCTGGGAGTTTGCAACGCTATTAGTTAGGTTGCTTACTCTTTAAAATACCAGAATAGGGAGGATGGTTTAAGTTTATTAGATTGATCAGTTTTGCTGAACTATGAAATATTTTGGGTGCAGTGTATTTTTTGCATACAGGTATAACAGAATAGCTTTAGTGTGTTTTTTTATAAACTTGAGTTTGAACTTATACAAAATGCAGCAAGATATTAAAAAACAGTTTTAATGATTAAAAAACACACTATATCGGATTCATATCGGTATCGACCGATATCCAAATTTATAATATCGGTATCGGACATAAAAAAGTGGTATCGTGCCATCTCTAGTCAGTACAAAGATTTTAAAATGAATTCTAAAATGTTTCATGACTTTACTTTGAAATTACTGTGACACACACGCGCACACACACAAACAAAAGAATGTGCTAACAGAACACAGAAGATGGCTAGGCCTCCCTAAGCCTGTTTCTATTTCTTCCTGTTAAAAAGGAGTTTTTCCTTCCTGGTGTTGCCAGTGCTTGCTCATAGGGGGTTGTCTTTCTAATATTGCAACTTTTGCGGTAATGCTATGTAAATAAAACTGAATGTAATTGAACAGAATATCTTGATACTGTACATATTTTCTGTTTGTACCTATGCAAGCTACAGAGGCACATAGTTCAGAGTATTTTTGGTCACATGTACTGAGGTGAGTTTGACTTATGTTTAAGGCTGTAGTTTTTCTGGAAATTAAATAATTCACCCAGCCTTTTTTTCTACATAGACTGCAATCAACTTTCTTGCAAGTTTTCCTTGTGTTTTTTCCTTAACTATAATCACAGCCAAAACCAAAATAATTTTGAATAGCACTAATAAACTAAATGGATTAAAATATTTTCTCAGGTGGAATGCTTAAATTAGTTTTTTGGGATTTCGGTTATGAACCTCTCACATGCCATGGTAAAATGGCAATGATAGTCTGCTTACAGTATATATAAATATACATAATGGCATGCTAATTTAAAATGAACATTGAAAGAATATGTTTATAGTTAGGTTGGGTTTATAGTTTTTTAATATTAATTTATAATAGATAATAAACACTTCACCTAAACTAACTCAGTCAGTGCCTTGTGTCTCAGATATTTCTCCAAGCAGTAGACAGCAATGGGATCTCTGTCTGCATCAAACTTATTGGCAAAAAAAGGTGATGCTGTTCAATCAACCACTGCAGGTCTCCAGCACCATACACACATATTGATCTGACATGATGGCCTTTACATTCTGGGTATACTGCTTGCAAGGAACGCTCTGACCCCTCGTGCCACTGCGACTTCACGAGCCGTACAATTGCATTCATGTCAGTAATATCGAATTTACTGTTGGGCCACGATGAGCCAGGAACACCAGGCATTCGTTGTATTGTTGCCCACAGAAACTCATCAGGACTGTAGGTGTCTTTGGCCCACTCAATGAGGGCATGTATTCGCTCGTCTTCCAACACACTGCGAATGTAACCTCGGTTGACCACAATGTAGGCATTTCCTGATAGTATGGGCAGATTAAAGGGAGCTGGATCCTTTGTTTTTCCTGTTGGCTGGGACAATTGAAAAGTTAATATGGTAAATGGCCTGTATTTATATAGCGCTTTACTAGTCCCTAAGGACCCCAAAGCGCTTTACATATCCAGTCATCCACCCATTCATGCACACATTCACACACAATATGATGGTAAGTCAATCTGAATTGAAGGTTTTTACAAATGCAAAGACTATAGAGATTGACAGACTACGTGACTTTCGCGCATTGCATGCCGGTAACTCGTGGCAAAACAATCCAAGTACCTGCATCAAATGCAAGCATTTGCAGCACCGCAAAACGTTCATTCTTCGGTTCCAATAAATTCTTGCTTTTTCTTTGCCCCCCAAAAAGGTATGTACAAAACGAAGGAGAACAATGCCGGTCCGTACAAAGACAGACTTAATGAAAAGTCAAAGAAAAGATACGAGGAAAAAAATCAAACCAGTGAAAGTGTCAGACCCTTATGAGCACACAGAGGGACAAAATACGTTAGCGTGCTGCCCAACTTCACCACGCTCATATTTATAATTATCTTTGAGTGAGTGCATATTCTAT
Source organism: Rhamphochromis longiceps (assembly GCF_057381845.1). Taxonomy (NCBI): domain Eukaryota; kingdom Metazoa; phylum Chordata; class Actinopteri; order Cichliformes; family Cichlidae; genus Rhamphochromis; species Rhamphochromis longiceps. Next base: position 28,346,135 of record NC_140568.1, on the reverse strand, counting down.
TGATAATAGCAGAGGTGGGACCAAGTCATTGTTTTGCAAGTCTCAAGTAAGTCTCAAGTCTTTATCCTCAAGTCTCAAGTCAAGTCTCAAGTAATGTCAGGCAAGTCAGAGTCGAGTCTCAAGTCACTGGTGTAAAAGTCCAAGTAAAGTCACAAGTCTGAAATTTTGAATTTCAAGTCCTTTCGAGTCTTTAAAAAAAAAACGAAAAAAGCATGTTGCAGTTATATGCTAAATGTAAATATTAGACCATGTAATTTTTAAATCTGTGTTTTTCTCAACACATGACAAAATAGTGAACTTAGAAAATATACACAAATTGTGAACTTGCACCTCTATAAAATGCAGCTCAATTAAACCTAGCTCCAAGAATAGTTTTCACCAACAGTTCTGAGATAAGCTGCATGTTGTTCTTGGATGCGCTTGTAGGACCGGTTTTTAAATCGCATGACAAAAATATCATACACATTAAAAAAAACTGCATCACCAACGTAGCCTGGAAAACATTTGCTAGTTAGATGAAGTCAGCTATCTCATCGTAGCATATTTATATGCATATTTATAATTATACGCTTCTTGGAGTGAGTGCATACACTCGTGAAGTTTAGTAACTTCAGGTCACTGCAACAAGCCCAGGTACAGTTTACCGACGGATGGGTACAGGACCTTGAAATGCACCGTGTAGAACGAAAGACCATCGTACGTATCATAAGTTTACCAGTCTCACAAATCGTCGTCATAAATACACATTCGTTAACCGTTTATTAATAGGACCTTTGAGCTCAATGGTAATTAATTAGTAGTGGAAATAATTTCTGGTAGCATCACAGAAATGTAGCAGTGACAATAATATTGTATGCTGTAATCGCACTGGGCAATTAGTGATACAAAACAACTGTTTTACCCTGTGAATAAAAGTATATGTTTTTGTCAATGTACCATAATAACAGAAGCGAAACACAATATTGTGTCAGGACAATTCACTATTTATGCACAATAAACAAAGGAGCATAGCGCGACAATTTCTGTTCAGCGCCAGACTTGCTTGTAACCTATATCACCAATTATGTTATGAAAATGACGCATTAACTACAACAGCAGACTGACCTTTGTGGAAATGCTTGGAGCAGACTAACCTGTGAGCTGGAGTGTTCTGGGACGTTATATTTGATCTTTGAATGGCTGCAATCCAGTCGCCTCTTTGTTACTTCGGAAACATGGCTCGAACAATTTCTCTTCAACGACATAATCCGATAACAACCGATCTCTTTACCCGTCGGCTTCCCGTGGCTGTCATGCGACCGGCTATTGCAGTTAATAATACAACGGCTTCTTGACATTTTTGTGTTTCTTTTTATCGCTGTGTAACTGATTTCAATTGAAAGCCTGCGTGCGCTAGTACCTCTTGCCACGAGTTCCCAGAATCCTTTGCGATTCTACCCGTGAATGACGTCACATTTTCAATCTCTATATAATATGCATGTTAAATTTTATATTTGGGGTAAAATATCAAGTCTTTTCAAGTAAACCGGTTCAAGTCCAATTCAAGTCCCAGGTCATTGGTGTAAAAGTCCAAGTCAAGTCACAAGTCTTAGAACATTTTTTCAAGTCAAGTCTAAAGTCATAAAATTAATGACTCGAGTCTGACTCGAGTCCAAGTCATGTGACTCGAGTCCACACCTCTGGATAATAGCTACATCATACATTACAAGAAATATCCAAAGAAGTACCTGGATTTGTCCATCAACTACTTGGTAAACATTCATCACCCTCTTCTTTCCTTGAGGCATTTCTTCAGACTCCAAACTGTTACCTCCTTTCAGTGAACGCAAAGCTTGCACAATTTCCAAGTTAGTTTTTAGAGGGAAATCCTGACCACAGAGGTTGATGAAGTATTTCCATGTTGTACTGGTGTTATAGAGATCAGCCATGCAGTTAAGATCAGCCTGTACACGTGTCCATCCAGCGTAGACCACATCCACAGTCTTGCTGACCATGAACACATTTGGGAAACAGGAAGTAATGGCATTCATGGCAGCAAAGACTGAGGCCGGTGCTTTTTTGTCCACATGGACACAATAAATATTTTGAGGTGCGTAGATAGCTCGCAGTAGATGCTCAAAGTTCTGCAACTAAAGATAAAAAGAATTAAAATGTTTTTGCTGATACTCTTCAAAAGTAGTACTTTAGATAATAACATTATCAAATTAAATGACATATTTAGAACACCCCAATTTTTCCATTTTTTTATTGTAAATTGTGATCACAAAGGTGTGATACCACAGTATGCTCAACCACTGCTTTTATGCAAACAGAGTGGGGGCAGTTCACCACTGACCTTTTTTCAAGTTATTCATTGGACTTGAATGACTTGAATTTCAATAAATAATTGGAAAAATTGGGGTGCATATGTGTGTGTGTGTATACATATACATACCTATATATATATTTAGATATATATATAGATATATCTAGCCCCGGGACGTCGGGCTAGCGATATTGCAAGCCCTGTATCTGATTGAGGAATCACTCATCTTTGGAAAAGAGAGTTTATTACAGAGAAATGTCTCTTTCCGAAATAAAAGCTATACTATCCGCTTCTTCTGGGCTATATTCTCAGCAGCATATTAAACATATAAGGAGAATCATGTGCTAACAGCTGTCTAAATGACTCGGCTAAAGTTAGTAGCATGCTTGCTTGTTTTTTTTCTGCTTCCACTTGTCTTTGCACTAGGATGATGTCGGCGTAAATGTGCAGTCATATTCGTTGTGTTCCCACTAGTGCTTTCAGGTTAATCTCGTTGAAATGACCTTAACGCCACAACACGGCAAATCTCCGTTAACGAGCTACCGCCGATCGCCCCGTGCATGGGGCTAGACGGCCAACACGTTAACGAGCTAACTGCGCTAACACACTAGTTCCCACCCATGTAATTGAGCATTGCATGGCACATCCAACATACTGTTTTACTTTAGTGCATGACTCGCTTACCTTCAGGGTCATACGTCACATGAAAACCAAAATAATTCCAAACGCCAGATCTGAATGAGGGTGGGGGAGGTCCATGTTGCAAGGAGAGCTTAACTTCTGTCTCGCTAGCTTGCCCTGCGCTCTTCCTTCTGACGATGCTGTCTGTCTATATATATATATATTAGGGGTGCAACGATATTCGTATCGATATTGAACCGTTCGATACAGTGCTTTCGGTTCGGTACGCATATGTATCGAACAATACAACATTTGTAATTTATTTTATCAACTTTCCTTCTGACGATGCTGTCTGTGTGGAGCGCTCAGTGAATCTGCGTTCGATTACTCCGCCTAGGCTGCACTGTCGAGCGCAGATCCACTGAGCGCTCCACACAGACAGCATAGTCAGAAGGAAGAGCACAGGGCAAGCTAGCGTGACAGAAGTTAAGCTCTCCTTGCAACATGGCAAATTGAACCTCCCCCACCCTCATTCAGATCTGGCGTTTGGAATTATTTTGGTTTTCATGTGGCGTATGACACTGAAGGTAAGCGCTCATGGACTAAAGTAAAACAGTATGTTGGATGTGCCACGCAATGCTCAATTACATGGGTGGGAGCTAGCGTGTTAGCGCAGTTAGCTCGTTAACGTGTTGGCTGTCTAGCTCCATGCACAGGGCTATCAGGGGTAGCTCGTTAACGGAGATTTGCCGTGTTGTGGCGTCAAGGTCATTTTAACGAGGTTAACCTGAAAGCACTAGTGGGAACACAACGAATATGACTGCACATTTAGGCCGACATCATCCTAGTGCAAAGACAAAAACAACAAGCATGCATGCTACAAACTTTAGCCGAGTCATTTAGACAGCCGTTAGCACAGGATTCTCCTTATGGGGACCTGATATGTTTAATATGCTGCTGAGAATATAGCCCAGAAGAAGCGGATAGTATAGCTTTTATTTTGGAAAGAGACATTTCTCTGTAATAAACTCTCTTTTCCAAAGATGAGTGATTCCTCAATCAGATACAGGGCTCGCAAAATCGCTAGCCCGACGTCCTGGGGCTAGAGATTTTTCCAGTCGGGCTACCAAAATCTATCTCTGCCCTGCCCGTCGGCCTATCGTAGGAAGGAAAAATATATGTCAATGCTTTTGCATTCTTTCGGAAATGTAGCTGGGTAATTATGTCATTGGCATCGGTGAGCCACTGTCAATATGTGACATATTGAAATTGCGTTTGAATTTGCGCTTGTTTTTTGCTTTCACTTTGCAATCACGTGAACTGTGTATAGAGAGCGACAGCACTGATTGGTGAGTGATGATAATTTGTGCACCAATTCCTCTGACATTGTCTTATTAATCGTTAGCTTACTACGCAAACATGACAAGTGAAATCTCCCGCAGCAAGCTTAAACATGTGAGAGGTTGATCGCGCAGAGAATCGCTGAGCTTATGTGAGTCCGTGTGTAAAAGCAGCAGGATTTATATTTCAGTTCTGCTGAGCCAAATAAGACAGGTCAGGGTGAAGAAGTGACAGCCAAAGAAAAGCTTACCGCAAAACGGAAAAGTTATGACAAATCAGACTATAAGGCAAAAAGAAAGTGCAGCTTTATGGTTCCATGGACAAAAGAATTTCTGTGGCTGCGATATGATGAGCTAAATAACCAGGGCTGCACATAAGTTGTCCGCAGGTGCGCATTCGCTGTCAAAATAAAAAACACGCACAAGGGTTAGGGTTAAATTTTAAAACTGTACTTTTGAGTTAAAATATATATTTATAATTTTAATAAATGACAAATTAAAAAGGCATGAACATTTTTTTTTGTATCGAAAAAATATCGAACCGTGACACCAAAGTATCGAACCGAACCGAACCGTGAATTTTGTGTATCGTTGCACCCCTAATATATATATATATATATATATATATATATATATATATATATATATATATATATATATATATTCTGTGGAGAACAGAATATATATATATATAGAGGACTTAACTAAGAAGCAACTGAAAACAAACATTATTTTCACAAGAGCAGAACCTTTGCTGGTTCTGTGGAGTTCTCCACAGAACCAGCAAAGGTGTACTCTCAGTGGCAAGGGAACAATAAGAGAACAGCACCACCAAGGCTGGAGACGGAGCAATACTGGAAGAGCATATGGGAGAAGGATGCAACCCATAACGGCAATGCTCAGTGGCTAGTGGATCTGAGGGCAGACCACAGCGACCTCCCTGAACAGGGTCCAGTAACCATCACAGTGGCAGATATCCAAGAAAGGGTCTCCAGTATGAAGAGTTGGACAGCACCAGGGCCCGACATGGTTCACGCCTACTGGCTGAAGAAGCTGACTGCACTCCACGAACGTCTGGCAGCACAAATGAACCAGCTGCTAGTTAACGAGAGACACCCGGAATGGCTAACCGAAGGTCGGACGGTCCTGATCCCCAAGGACCCCAAGAAGGGAGCGGTCCCCTCCAACTACCGACCAATAACCTGCCTCAGTACTACATGGAAGCTCCTGTCAGGCATCATATCGGCTAAGATGAACAGGCACATGGGTCAATACATGAGCGGGACACAGAAAGGAATTGGCAAGAATACCAGAGGTGCAAAACACCAGCTACTGGTAGACAGAACAATCAGCCGAGACTGCAAGACCAGACTGACCAACCTGTGCACTGCCTGGATTGATTACAAGAAGGCCTATGACTCAATGCCCCACAGCTGGATACTGGAATGCCTAGAATTGTACAAGATCAATGGGACCCTAAGAGCCTTCATCAGGAACTCAATGGGGATGTGGCGTACAACACTAGAGGCCAACTCCAAGCCCATAGCACAAGTTACCATCAAGTGCGGGATCTACCAAGGAGATGCTCTGTCCCCACTGCTGTTCTGCATAGGCCTGAACCCCCTCAGTGAGATCATTAACAAGACTGGCTACGGATACCGACTACGGAACGGAGCAGTTGTCAGCCACCTCCTGTACATGGATGACATCAAGCTGTATGCCAAGAGTGAACGAGACATCGATTCACTGATCCACACTACCAGGCTATACAGCAATGACATTGGAATGTCGTTCGGACTGGAGAAGTGTAGTCGGATGGTAACAAAGAGAGGGAAGGTAGTCAGAACTGAGGGGATTGAACTACCAGAAGGCAACATTGCAGACATAGAGGACAGTTACAAGTACCTGGGGATCCCGCAGGCAAATGGGAACCATGAAGAGGCCGCTAGAAAGGCTGCAACCACCAAGTACCTGCAGAGGGTCAGGCAAGTCCTGAGGAGTCAGCTGAATGGTAAGAACAAGATCCGGGCCATCAACACATACGCCCTGCCCGTGATCAGGTACCCTGCTGGGGTAATAGGCTGGCCAAAGGAGGAGATAGAAGCCACTGACATAAAGACAAGAAAGCTCCTTACCATGCATGGAGGGTTTCACCCCAAGTCCAGCACCCTGAGGCTGTACGCTAAGCGGAAGGAAGGGGGCCGGGGACTGGTGAGTGTCAGCACCACAGTCCAGGATGAGACAAGGAACATCCAAGAATACATTGGGAAGATGGCCCCAACTGACCGAGTGCTCAGTGAATACCTCAGGCAGCAGAAACCCAAGAAAGAGGAGGGAGACGAGGAACCATCATGGAAGGACAGGCCCCTGCACGGTATGTACCACCGGCAGATAGAGGAGGTGGCTGATATCCAGAAATCCTACCAGTGGCTGGACAAAGCTGGACTGAAAGACAGCACAGAGGCACTAATCATGGCAGCACAAGAACAAGCTCTGAGTACAAGATCCATAGAGGCTGGGGTCTATCACACCAGGCAAGACCCCAGGTGCAGGCTGTGTAAAGATGCCCCAGAGACAATCCAGCACATAACAGCAGGGTGCAAGATGCTAGCAGGCAAGGCATACATGGAACGCCATAACCAAGTGGCCGGCATAGTGTACAGGAACATCTGTGCCGAGTATAACCTAGAAGTCCCGAGGTCAAAATGGGAGATGCCCCCAAGGGTGGTGGAGAATGACCGAGCTAAGATCCTGTGGGACTTCCAGATACAGACGGACAAAATGGTGGTGGCTAACCAACCGGACATAGTGGTGGTAGACAAACAGAAGAAGACGGCCGTAGTGATCGATGTAGCGGTTCCCAATGACAGCAATATCAGGAAGAAGGAACACGAGAAGCTGGAGAAATACCAAGGGCTCAGAGAAGAGCTCGAGAGGATGTGGAGGGTGAAGGTAACGGTGGTCCCCGTGGTAATCGGAGCACTAGGTGCGGTGACTCCCAAGCTAGGCGAGTGGCTCCAGCAGATCCCGGGAATAACATCGGAGATCTCTGTCCAGAAGAGCGCAGTCCTGGGAACAGCTAAGATACTGCGCAGGACCCTCAAGCTCCCAGGCCTCTGGTAGAGGACCCGAGCTTGAAGGATAAACCGCCCGCAGGGGCGTGCTGGGTGTTTTTTTATATATATATATATATATATATATATGTTGTCCTTTCATCTCAGAGAGTGCTGTCATAAAGCTCCTTGCTTGTGTTAGCGTGATCATTTATACACCTTTAGAAATCACCTGTCGAAACACTTCATCTTTTGGTGGATATATTAAAGCACTGGATGATCCAAAATGAGCATTTACATGATCTCTTCTGTTTAGACAGCCACAGTCTGCAAGCAGTTAGCTGCAGCCAACTTCCCAAAAAGAGAGTAATCTATCTTAGCTTTACACAAAGTTTTATATGAGAATGTGCATCTATCTGATTAGTTGAATAATGACGCAGGTAAAGAGCCATGCTTTTGACTTTGCACTCCCTGATTTGTTCTCCTCATGACCAGTGTTGGTCAAGTTACTTGAAAAAAATAATCAATAAATAATTACTGATTACTTCCCCCAAAAAAGTAAACCCATTACTTTATTGATTACTTATTTTCAAAAGTAATTAATTACTTAGTTACTTTTTAAAAACACGATTTACAACCTGAATAGTTGATAAAGCAATTGATCTTTCAGCCCAATTCTACTTTTTCTGCATAATCCATCATACAAAATGTAATCAAATGGAAACGTCTCTTTTTAAACTTGTTTTATTAGTTTTAATCTTTTAACTTTATGCATCAAGCAAAAATATAATTATATGCAACATTCAAAACGTTAGAGCACTTATGCAAATATGTGATGTCTTGATAAATCGAGCAGATATTAGAAGTTTACACAACACCATTCTCGCATGAAAATATCTTAAAAGTTTATTTTGTGACCCAGAAAGAGTAATATTTCAAACTCCGCCACTCTGTGTTCCTCCGCCACTGCCTCATTTGAGTTTTGGACGAAATGGAGTCTGGGATATTGCATTTCGTCATTTCGAGCTGATTGGAGACCAGAATAGCCAATCAGATTTTTTTGCATCCAAGTCTGTGATTGGCTGGTTTTGTGGCACAAATATAACTATGTAGAGAAAGAGGTGAGTGCGCACGGGCAGAAATGTTGAGAGCGCGAGCAACACATTGCGAGCGAGAGGAGCTGCTATTGTGTGTGTGTGTATCAATGTTTTATACAGTCATTGGTGTGTATGGATAATAGCAAACACTGAAATACATTTTTTGCACGCAGGAATGAATTTTGTTCACTCAAATTCAGCTTTTCTTCGCTCAAAATAAATTTCTCCTCAAAATGCAACACTTGCACCTGCAAACTTTTTTTACGTGCGCTCAATTTTTTTTTACGTGTGCTCAGAATAGTGGCATAAAAATAACGCCATATATTTTCACCTGTAAAGTAGGAGTGTGGTAGGCGGAGGTTTGCCCTGGTGCAGGTGTGTCGCAGCGGTCAGTTGAAGAATCCGCGAGTTTCTCTGTGAATTTCCCATTACGTCATTGCGCACTCTGTGCTTGCTTGGATGTTTAGGGGGTTTTTTCGCTGTAAAAAGAAGTTTTCTTCCCACGCACAACGGACACTAATGTTTTTGTCACTTTTTACGGAATCAAACTCAAAATAAGCTCAGTTTTTCCCATGCTTTAAACACTGCACGCTCATTCTCTCTCCCGCACTCGATATATTATCCACTGAACATAGAGATTTTTGCAATAGTAATCCCTTACTTTACTCGTTACTTGAAAAAAAGTAATCGGATTACATTAACGCGTTACTGCCAATCTCTGCTCATGACCCTTCCAGATGGGAATGGTCAATGACCTCCAGTCAGGGAGCTTGTCCTGTGTGAGAAAACTCCTCCCTACTATAGCTGTTAATGGAGATGGTAATAGGGATGTGATCACCTGTGATAAACCTCAAACACTGAAATCAGATCCCTTTGACACCTTAATGCCATCATGAAATAAACAAAGAAAAGAAAAAACAACAAAAAACAAAACCAGGAATTATGTTCATACTCACACAAAGTTTGTCACAAAGTTTAACTGGTCATTTGGCCACAAACCCACAAATTCAATTCAAGTTCCCGTTTGGTCTAATAGCCACAGGACCTGGGTATCTAACTGAAGAAAAAATTCTCCACCGCAATGGGAGAGACTGATCAAAATCATACATGGTAGACCTTTTTCTCCCCTTCACTGTACATGTCTAAAAACCTTAGTAGGTTACCACAGAAGTTTCCAGTCTGTCATCATCTCATTAATGGCAGAATTACACAGTCTTCCCATTTGCCAGAATCCATTTTAGGATTTCATTGATTACTTTGGAATTATTTCATGGCATGGCTCCGCTCTAAAAACTGTTGGGGGCAGGCGGGGTGTCCTTTTAACGTTTTATCACAAAAATAAATAAATTTCCTATTAGACCACCACCATCATCTCGCCATTTCAAAGGCGTAAAGATGTTTTAAATGTTTTATATCCATCCATCCATTCGCTTATCCTTTTCAGGGTCGCGGGGGGTGCTGGAGCCTATCCCAGCTGTCATAGGGCGAGAGGCGGGGTACACCCTGGACAGGTCACCAGTCTGTCGCAGGGGCCAACACACAGAGACAGACAACCACTTTCACTCACACATAGTGGCAATTTGGATTATCCAATTAACCTATCCCCCGCATGTCTTTGGACGGTGGGAGGAAGCCGGAGTACCCGGAGGGAACCCACGCAAAGTCCACACAGAAAGACCCCGGCCTGATGGTGGAATTGAACTCAGGACCTTCTTGCTGTGCGGCAACAGTGCTAACCACCGTGCCACCGTGCTGCCCTCTGTGCTGGACTCTCTTTTATATCATCTTCCTAAAATTTTACTCTTTCCTTATTTGTCGTTTTTTGCATTTGTTTTGCTTAAAGACACACACAGGTCTGTATTGGTTATAGGATCTATCCATTGCATGCATTTTGGAATTTAAATGTATTTCATATTGAAATATTTAATCAGATTTTTCAAAATTAATTACCCAACAGCATACTGCTAGATTTTAAATTTCAGATTACAAAACTGTTAGGTCTACACAGGCCCTGTTTGGTAAGGGAATGGCCTCGAGCTGCCCTCTTGTGGTCTGTTTCATTCAGCAAAGGACAGTGACAAAACTCAGACCTTAAAGACAATTGGTTTAAAATATAAAAGAACTAACCTAACCCTTTTTATTTTTAGTTCAGTTAAATAAAATGTTTTTCCACACCTATTTCGGGTTTTACTTTAGTTATATATATAGTAACTATAATGACCTTGGAGAGAAGGTAGCAGACTTTTTATCCAGACTATCAGAAGATGCCTGAGGAGTGGAGAAAATGCTTGCTGGTACAGATTTTTCAAGAACTCAGATAATCTGCAGTGCTGTAATAACTACAGAGGAATAAAGTTCATAAGCCATACCATCAAGCTGTGGGAAAGAGTTCCTGAAGCTAGGCTAAGACGAGAGGTGATGATCAGTGAGCGACAGTATGGCTTCATGCAGAGAGCTCTACAGATGTGATGTTTGCTTTTAGAGTGTTGATGGAGAAGTGCAGAGAAGGTTAGAAGAAACTGGAACTGTGTCATTGTCGATCGACAGAAAGCATATGGTAGGGTGCCAAGTGAAGAATTGTGATACTGCAGGAGGAAGTCAGGAGTGACAGAGACGTACGTGAGGGTGGAGCAGGACATATGGCAACACTTTCAACACTTTGAGCTGATCTTTCCCAATGAAACATTAAAAAAAATATGCCTGTAAATAAAGAAATATGTCACTTGTATAATATTCACAAATCAGGTGGGAGGTTTTTTTTTGGATAAGTGTTAATACCTGGGGTCAACCTCCTGTGGGATAAAAAGGGGATGTTTTTCTGTTATTTTAGTATCTGCATTATTAGTTCATCAGAATCATATAATCAGCTTTGCATTAAACATTTATTGAAGCTTTTGACCTTACATTAACCTTTACATTACAGTGATTGTTATAACCTTAGGTTAATCTTCTATTTACAGGTACCAGAATAATCATATGATCTTTCATTGCAGGTGTAACCATGATCATCTCACACATATTGCAGTTTGTTGCTCATTATAGAGTTGTGCTCAAGTTAATAAGGGTTAAAAGCTACAGTCAGCGCGAATGTCTGGCTGATCTATGGAGGGGAAAGGCTTCGAGCATAGAAGGCCGCACGCGCTTACACAACACTGATATAATGTTATTCTTTGTGATTCTGTATTCAGTTATATCTTTTGTTATGTTTTAAGTAGTGGCAGTTGATTAAACAATATTCATTTAATATTACATACTTGATTCAGAGCATTACACACTGATCACCTTAATCACTTTGGAAATCCTTGTAGCTGCAATGTTGTGTCTCCGCAGGGGGACAGTTGGCTCCAGGAGACAGGTGGGAGTCAGTGCCTGTCCTCGGGAAGGAGCGAATGTTCTTTTCTGTGTTAAATAAACTGTCAACATTGATTGTATTGCACCTGTCTTACGCATGAAGGGGCGTTCTAATACCCTGATTTCATAAAACTATGGAAATGTGGTTTTTGAGGCGAGATCTGAGGCTGTCTGCGTACGGTGTCCATCTCCCACTCGTGTGACCATTAAAATCATTGTTTGAGTCAACCCGGCCGGACCAGTGTTGTTCTTTGGGTTTTTCCTCTTGTGTCCATCCCCAATATATGAATCTGTAACATAATACTAACAGGAGTATAAAAAATGGACATGGAAAACCATAGTACAGCTTTTATGTATAAACATGTGGTTGCTCATTACCTGCCATCCCAAACCAGCAAACTCAAATTCATGTAGTTTTGACTAGTGGCATTAGTATAAAAGAAAAGACTGCCAAGTCAACCCTCCTGATTAAAAACTAATCGAGCTGTCCGTACATCTCCTCAACTCCTTTGCCAGAGTATCTGTAATCGCTATATTTCCTACAGCACCTGAAGGCAGCACATGGCTACTCGTCCGTCTTTGGTCACGCGGTCAGTGACATCAGACGAAGCGTTGGTGACGCAGATATGTGATGGTGCAACACACGTAATATAACCGGCTACCTGTGAGGATCTGTACTTCGTTTTCTCAGTCATACGGAGAGTGGATCTGTCTGAAGCGGAGACTTCTGTCTGTCAGATCTGGTGTAAGCAGCACTTTTGGAGAAAACCGCTTTAGGAATTATTCGTTTCCAGTAAGGCTAACAGTTATTAGCGCTGATAGCATAGTAAGTGAACTTTCACGGTTCAACCTTAACCTACTCGAGGAGGACAGCATAATAGCTAAAGACTAATGTGAACTTTGAACTCTACAGGGGCAAAATTTGGGCAAAAAGAGTGCGTTAGATAACCGTGTAGTCCTGTCTGTTTAGCTAGCCGGACTTCCGTGTGTCGTTCGAGGTCATTCTGTAGCGCTCATTCAAGAGACACAGCTTCTGTCCCAGACTCTAGTCATGAAGAGCCTGCCGTACTTCTGTCGGGGAGAGGTCGTTCGAGGATTTGGAAGGGGAAGCAAAGAACTCGGTATTCCCACAGGTGAGTTGACTATTTTACCATTTGTTTGCAGGGCTTTTAATTAAGCTTAACTAAACACCGATTTACGCAAATAACGTAGTTGGAATTAGTAGTTGGAAACAACCGTAGACAAAGTTAACATTAGTGGTCTGATTTTATATAATACATGTGCGTTATAGCACGTGTGATCAGTTACTCTGTTAGTCCAACTGTTCTTTGTACTGCCCCTTTACACACGACTGAACTGCTCTGCACCTTTTACGTAAATATCGTTTAGTTTTTTACCACAATGTCACGATGATTCACAGCTTTTAATTACTTCATTTATCCTCACGTGTACTTTTCGAAATAAGCTCAGTTTTTGTTTTACACCACCTATAAGTTTAGGGTTTAAGATCTTTACACTTAACCAGTATCAGTCCAATAGCTTTGAAAACAACTAATAAGGACTGCATTTTAAACACCTGTTGACCAGGCAGCGTTCAGCATTTTTTTTTTTTTTTTTTTGCTGTAAGAAATGGCCAAATGAATGAACTGTGGGCTTTACTCTAAGAGATCAGAATGGAGCTCTGGGCAGCGTGCAGTCACGGACAAAACCAAAACACATGAGTTTATATGGCCTTGAGCATTTTGCAAGATTTTTGGCTTAAAATCAAACTTGCATAGGATATTGGATGCAGTTTGTTTGTAATAAATGTCTTTCATGTATATTTTTTTTTGTCCTCCACAGAAGTTTCTCAAGCAGTTTGTCTCGTTTCACAGTACCAGTTTTGAATACACTGAAGTTAACAGATTAATCAAATGCTTTCTGCAAACATTTCTGGCCTTCATTATCATAAAAAGCAGTTGAACGCTTCAGTTAAATAAAAAGTCTTCTTCTAGTTTGAAGTAATTTTGAGAAAATCACTAACTTCTTCCACAGCATCCTTTTTATTCCCATCATCTGATGTTTCCCTCTGACCTACAGCAAACTTCCAAGACTCCGTGGTGGACAATCTTCCAGCAGATATCAGCACAGGGATCTACTACGGCTGGGCTTGTGTGGGTAATGGCGATGTCTACAAAATGGTGATGAGCATCGGCTGGAACCCTTACTACAAAAATACCAAGAAATCCATGGTAAGCACTTAAATGCCATAGTGTTGTGGCCACAAAAGATGTCTTTGATAGTAAAGGGCTAAGCTAATTATGATCTAGTTATAAGTGTCCATCGATTCTACAGCTTTGGGAGGAAAATTAGATTTCATACAAATGTATTTAAGCTGAATATGTGAACTTCTTTAAAAAGTCATCTGACTAAGCCGTGGCGCGCAATGTGCCTGGTTTTAAAGAACACTGGTCTATTCCATCTAGCGACATACTTATTTTTGCTAATGACCATGTCAACAATTTGAGACGTGTTAGTCAGGGTGGATTCTCATAAATCTCCTCAGCAATTCATTTATTTAATTTTTGTCTAGTTTACCAGATGGGAATTTCCCCTGTCTCAATCGTGCCCATTGTATATCAAAAAAGGATACTTTTTTGCATCCTCACAGTGGGAAGAAGTTTAAATAAAAAAACAGAATCTCCTGTAGAAAAGAGAACTGTATTCTACTTGTTAAAATGGCCATGTGGCTAGCATATGCAGGTAAAACTAAGCAGATTTAAAAATAAGGATTTCTGAAGATAACAGGAGCGTAAGAAATGGACACGAGAGCTCCAGTGTTTAGGCATTTTAATGCAGCTGTCTGTCTTGTGGGTTCCCTTCCCTTTCAATGTGTAGAAATGTTACCTCCTCTCAAAAGTGTAGATTCAGACCGATTATTGTTACAGAGAGACAGATATAGCTTATGTGCACTACAGACTGAAAGCCCTAAAGGCTTGGACTGTTAAAATGCTTTTTGTGGTCAATTATATGGGTTATCCCCTCTATTTTTATACTTAGTGTGAGGTTGTTTCGAGTCTAGAAAGTGCCATGCATTCGTTTCTTTGTGAACTTGCCTTTTTTTCCGCCTGTGTCTGTTTTTAATATTTCTAATAATGTTGTGCATAAAATCATTTTGACAGTTTTAGTTTAAACTGTGTTTTGTTTGTTTTTGTTTGTTTTTCATCTGGATTGCAGATGGCTTGTAGACATTCTTATTACTGATTTGTCTTTTTTTTTTTTTTTTTTTTTTTTTTTTCTCTTCACTTTTTTTTTTCTTCACCAGTATTTACTTTTTCCACCAAAGGTCATTTTCACATTGACACTGTCCACTACTGTTTGTATGTGTTTTACATTGAGTTTTCAGTACTGTGCAAAAGTCTTTTGCCATCATTTGTCACTCAGTATTTTTGCTTTCAAGGACTCTGACTTTCTTATAATCTTCTAAATGTTAAGTTTTCTGCAGGTCTTTCAAACGTTGCCTGCTTTTTCACTCATTGTCAGGCCCCACTTTCAGAGGAATGTTTTTGTTTAAGCCACTTACAACTGACTTATGAGTCATCAAAGCATTAAAAAAAACAACTGAAGAAATTAACCAGTGTGATG
Source organism: Rhamphochromis longiceps (assembly GCF_057381845.1). Taxonomy (NCBI): domain Eukaryota; kingdom Metazoa; phylum Chordata; class Actinopteri; order Cichliformes; family Cichlidae; genus Rhamphochromis; species Rhamphochromis longiceps. The sequence continues at coordinate 28,330,744 of NC_140568.1, read as the reverse complement.
TGTAAACGCAACACACAGTTTAGCAAAGACTCTGTTTTAAATTGTATCTTCTGACACTTTGTTAATATTTGTTCCCATTTTGTTGTAAAATCTATAAAATAATTCCAACAAAAACAGATTAACAAACAAAATAGTATTTTTGTATCTTTGTACAAGTGGAGAACAAACAGAATAGCAGATGAACCGTATTTAAAATAGGGGGGAAAAAAATCTACAAACACCTGACGCAGAACCTTGAGTTTGGACCTTTAGTTGATGCATCAACTGTTCACTGAAGCCTCAACAGAAATGGGCTCAGTGGAAGGGTGGCTGGGAAACTGTGAGAGAACCCTGATGTATGCCAAAAAGCCCAACATCTGGACTAAAAACTGATTTCTGTCAGCACTAATTTAAAAACATCAAATTCTTCAAATCATTTTGTCCAGCAAAGCAGTCTGGATATGGCGTGTCCTCCACACGCTGGCATTGATTGGCTTTTTATTTTGCAAGTCACTTCTTTTCCCCAGATGCAGGATAGCCGCGAATGCAACATTGTAACATTTTTCTAATACAAAAAAGCAATTCAGTCAATTATGGCTCTTATCTAACTTTATGCATTTTTGGTTATAGGAGACTCATGTGATACACAAATTCAAAGAAGACTTTTATGGAGAAGTTCTCAGTGTGGTCCTTGTGGGCTACATCCGCCCAGAAAGAAGCTTTAACTCACTCGGTATGCCTTTTAGTTACACTCATCTCAACACAGAAGTGATGTAGTGTGATGCCAGTAATGCCCTTTTAAAGTTTTGCTCAGTATTAAGGAATACATTTCCATCATCCCTTTTTTTGTGCGACTCTCATAACACTTTTCTCACCTTTGCCTCCGTCCTGACAGAAGCCCTCATTGCGGCAATCAACAGTGATATTGAGGAGGCCAAGATGAAGCTGGAGCTGCCAGAGCATCACAAGCTGAAAGATGACAACTTCTTCACCAGCACGGCCAACTCCTCTTCAGTCCTGCCCACCACGCCCAGCCCGTCCACGTCACAGACTATTATGAACGGTCACTAACAGCTGGCTAGGACAGCAGTGCTGTGGATACACTCACACAGACCAGAATTAGACAAAGGTTTATGTAAATGCTCAGCCTCGCTGTCACAATGCATGCACATGGACCTAATCATAAGCAATCCTTTTTTCTTTTCTTTTTTTATTCTGTTTTTCTTTTGTTGTTGGTGTCTCTTTGTAAAGAGCTGTTAAGCTTCCTGCCTGGTTTTGTCACACAGACTGATTATGTCTGCCTCTCAACGGTCCTGCTGTATATTTTTGGAATCGTTTACTAGAGAAGGCACTAAAAACAGACCTTGGGATTAAGGTAATTGCAACCACTGCAGAGGCAGTTGTAAAATATTGTGTGTAAAAGGTACGAATAGACTATTAAGTGTCTGATCACTATTTATTTTGGTTGGAAATACATGACTTTTCTTTTTTTCTGCTTCAGCGATGGTTAAAGAGAAGGTCTGGGCATTATTATCTGCAACAAAAACACACATTGTGCAATCTGAGGCTTTTTGAAAGTCTTCAGTTTTCTTGTTTTCTCCTTACATGTCCCTCTTCAGGAAAGGAGAACGTAAAAGGACACTGCCCTAAAACTTATACACTTGGCCAGAAATTCAGTTTTGTTTTGACGCAGGAAGAAAATGGTTAAGATGGTTATTTATTGAATGATATGTTTACCTAAAATGTTTTAAGCAAAGGCTTTTATTAATCTTTATTTTTATTTTATCTTGATTTAGGTATCACTTAACTGTCTTGTCAGTGACCGGTCCTTTTAATCAGCAGTGAATTATAGATGAACACTAAGGCTGAAAAGGGCTTTAAGCACGTTGGGAATTTGTTACTCCCTTTAGCCTTTTCATTTCAGTGTCGATGGCTTTGTTCCAGATAGAAAAACACTGGCAGGTGGAGATGCTAAAAGATCTTTTTAGTACAAGTGGAAGTGTTTAACACCAATTTATGAGAATTTGAACAGATCAAACTAGCACACTATTCTTAGTATCTGCATCGGTCAGCATTTAATATATTTACATTCAGAAACCGTTGTCAAATCCCTGGCTGGTGTTAGGTGTGTGTGTGTGTGTGTGTGTGTGTGTGTGTGCGCGCGCGCGCGCGTGTGCGCGCGAGACTGTACCTGTTTGGCTTTTACAATGAAGTGTTTACTTTCATTCGAAGCTCTGATGATGGAAGCCTGCTGATGTGATTTCAGCTCTTATAAACTCTTGTGTTACATGAGACATATTAAAATGTTATTTAGAGTTAAAAAAAGACATTTGTTGTACACTCAGCTGTTTTTGCTGGTGAGATGCCTTTTAGTTGTTCCATTTCTAATGCGTGCAAAGGACTGAACTAATTAATTGTGCTGCTTTATCAAGCCTATCAAAGATATAGTGATATCGATAATTTTTTTTTTTCTCCCCCGTCTAATTACTGCAGGGCGGTCTGGTGTTTTAGTCTCACATGTTGCAGTTATTTAGTCTAGTTTACACAGGGACCACAGATACTTGATGTAGAGTTCATTAAAGCGTATCCACCTTTATTTTCATCCATGTTTCATTAAATCAAATCATTTTAATTCAATTGTATCAAAGTTCTTTTCTTCTTTCCTTTTTAAAGCTTTATATACATTCAACGCATTTTCAAAAATGATGAAAACAAGAAACCCACATTAAACAATATGTAGCTGTCTGACCTGTTAATACTTTTTGCCACATTACATCTTTGGCTGATACAACCTGAATTTTGTTACTGAACTCGTATTAGCTTTTACAAATATGCACAGATATACATGTTAATTCAGATTAAATCGGTTCTGAAACATATTTTCAAGATTAAAAGGCTTAATAAAGTGGCTGGTGAGTGTGTGCAATCTTGACATCCTCCATTGTCGCCATTCTTTAACCACATGAACCCTGAACTGAATTTTATTTTAATCCAGCTTTATTATGAAACAACCATTCACAGCACATTTAACATAAAGAACAAAAAAAAAAAAAATCCCAACTCTTTTCACTTCACATTCAGTGACTGAACAAGATTTGTTATCTCAGCGAGACCAAACAAGCTGCTACGTTAAAGTCACAATAAAGTCAAACTGTAAGAAAAATATTTTAAGAAAAAGTGTGGGAAGATCACTTGTGAATCTTTCTGCTCTGTTGTGTGGAGGTCTGAACACCTGCACAGACATGGTAGATTTTAATGTAGCCTAAACAAGGAAACAACAACTGTAAATCGTTCTGAAAAGATCCAAAGTGACCCTCACAGGGTCACAAATCACACTAGTCTAAGAATTCCTCTAACCTGATTCACACAGTAAAATGGTGATATTTCAGCACTAATTAAAGACTGCTTAAAATCCCATGTTGCCAAAGCAGAGAAGCATATTACATGTATGTGCTATTAAATATAGTATTGTGTGTGAAATGCAAAGATGTTTAGTTTTAGCTTTTGCTGACAAAGCTGAATCCTGCAAACATTAACATAATTTAATTATTGTTCTATTTCTATTTTCCAACTAAATTAACACTTGAAATTTAATATAGGTGACTTGTATTAAATAGTACTGACGAGACAACACTAACCTCCCCTAAAGAAATCCAGCTAAATTTGTCTTGAATCACATTTATAGTGACTTAAGAAGCAAGCCTAATTTAGATGACCCATGCAGGTTTGCAGAGTATCTTTATTATAGCAGAGCCAATTTATCAGCTATTATTAGCCATTTGCCGATAGCTCAGTGTCGGCATTTATAATGGTTGATAAATTAAAATTTAAAAAATGAAGAAGAGATGGGAGAAACACCAGTGTTAGTAGTTCAATGCATGGTTTGTACAGGGCACGCTGCAACTCCCCTGCTGGCAAAAGGCATTTTAAATTCAACAACAAGCTGATCCGAGCAGAGTCGGGTAGAGGGCAAAGTAGATTATTTTTAAACTGCGCATGTTATCTTAGATAGGGAAGTCTGTTTTTGTTTCATGTATCTGAAAGGAAAAAAAATATTGGCTGACATCTGATTTTTAAATCACCAAATAAAGGTGTCTGTCTTAAAAATCCTATACTGATCGGTTTCTAAATGTTTATTATATTTTTACATGTATGCAACAGGCCACTTCTCAGCATAAAAAGATAAATAACATTTTGTTTCACCACAACATTATTTCCCACTGTTTATCAAACTTGAAAGAACCAAATAATTTTCACCAAAATATTAAACGACTCTGTGTAGATATGAAAACAGGAAACAATGATGGTTCAAATTTTCAATATGTAGCAAAAAAATGTTGATTATACCCATAATTCCTTTCCCAGGCTTGTCTTTTATTATAATTACACATAGCTTTGCCCCACCAGCTAATTAACTGTTAGAAATTAAATATTTTCTAAAGGAATACAAATTGGGTTTTTTTAAAAAGGATTAAATTAACATGACTGATCGGTTTCTACTTTTACAAAAAAAGGCATTGCACAACAAAGTTGCAAAATAAACATCAAACGGAGAACCATCCCTGTCCGCTCTCTTCATCTATATGAGTAGCTCTCATCATCATACTCTAGTTCAATGTCATCTTGATCCAAGAGCCCATACTTGAACTTCTTATACACCGTTCCATCTTGTGTCATGTACACAATATCATCATCTTCCTCTTCTTCGTCATCGTCACCGTCAATAATTCTGTCGTTGTACTCCCCAAATGAAGAGCTGGCAGGTTGTGGTGCAGTGTTTTCCTTGGTGCTCAGTTTCTGGTACCCTCCAGCTCTGGTTTTGGGTGTCGCGGCACGGGATTTAGACCGAGCATTGAAGATGAGAAAGAGCACTCCGCCCACAGAGAGGATGATGAGAACACAAACGAAGGCAAAGACTTTAGCTCCACTGCTCTGAGCTTCCCCCTGCAGCACCACAAAGTTGACATCCAAGATGCACTCGACTAAGAAAAAGGAGAGAGCAGACCATGAGGTTAAAGTGCACAAATCTATTTACCATCCACTGCAGAAATTTCCAGCAAAACAAGAAGATTTTCATCAGTAATTTTACACATTAATCATGTAGAAAACTGAGATGTGCAGTTGAAACTGCACTTCTTTATCTTATATTAACCTCCTAAGACCCGAATGCTTCCATGGCATGCATTTTTAATTTCTCTTTGATATTTGGGTTGATTGGGACCTGATGAATGTAAAAACAAAGAATTGGCAGATTTTTTATTTTTTTTTTTTACCTGATTTTTGTTTCTGACAAAAATGAGATGCACATATGAGGATATTTGTTTATAATTTTGATAGAACAGTGGCAGTATAATGTCCTCGTAAGTGGATATCAGGCCCTTGTAGAGCAAAAGTTAGTACTGTGGTCTAGACAACCCAAAATGTGATGTCCACATATGTGGACGCCAGGTCCTAGAAGGCTAAGATATCTCAGGGATTAAATGTGCACTTAAATGCCTTTACATTGACAGGGAGCGGAGTTCACTCATCCATGGGCTGTATGAGAATTAAATTATTTAAATAGGGCCAGATGTATTGCAGGATTCACACGCACTTAAACACAATTTTCCATGAACAAGTATGGCGAGAGTATGTGTTCAAAAAGCTAAGGGAGGGATTTTCACTGAAAAGATCACACATGCTGGTCATAGAGGTGTGTTTGCTGGAAGTCAGTGTCTCAGTGTGACTCCTCATTTACATTGTGATGACTTGCAGTTGCAGCACTCCCTGGGGATTTGTTGTTCTTTGTGGCGTATCTCATTTCCACAACAGGTCAAGCAGCGGCCATCATCAGAGAGGAGTTGGCCCGCGTGGCACATGGTGCATTTCCATATGCCGGGACCTCGGCAGCCCAAACAAGACGGGTGGCACGCTCTGCACTTGAGTTTCTCGCTCTCTGACTTTGAGTCCTGAAGAAGAAAACATAGACTGAATCCGCGGGTTCACACATTTGGTCAGCTCTGGCAATTTGCTGCGTATGATAGGTGTAAGATTAATGAGTGATTTGAACATAAACAAAAACACTTGCTAAATAAAAAAAACAAGAGATCTGTCACCTCTGATGCATCGTAGTAGCCTATTGAACACTTGGCGGTACACATGGTAGCCATCAACGTGTAGCCAAAATAACAGGACTTACAGGCTAAAGCGCTGTTGTCTGAGAGGAGAGAGGCGACAGATAAGAGCAGTTACAATAGGCCTTCATCTTTGCTACAGTTTAAGATTAGATTCAATGAGAAAATCCATTTATTCCATGTTCCAGAAAAATTGTTCTCCATTTAATTTAGTATAATTTTTTTTATCTCAGCTACCCCTCAGCCTCCTAATAGAGGCACATATGGTTTAAATTTTAAAATCATAGGTCACATCTTTTTCAAGTTCTTCTTTTCATAAGAGTTTCAGAAAACTTGACCTTTGATGTCATCAAGCTCATCAAGATTCTAACTTAAGATTTTTAGCAGATGTAGAATTTTCACCAATTTGAAAATCTTACGTGTAGTTCTCGACTTATCGAGTTCACAAAGTTCGGTGTCTACACGGCTCAATGGGGCTCAATTTCCCATCAGCCTTGAGGGGTAAAAATAAGCTACAATGCAGATAAGAATAAATAAATAGACATGACAGGCTTCCCTTACCGTTGCAGGTCTTGCAGGTAGGGTGACACTTGTGACAGCTCATGGAATGACTGACTTGGTAGTATCCTGGAGGGCAGCTCTGCAGGCACTGGCCCCACTGCTTCATGTAGACATAGCCCTTTCTGCAGCTCAGACAGTTTCCGCTACCACCACCCTGACACTGGCTACAGGACGGGTCACAGCGCTCACACACCATGGTGGCTGTGTTGCCAAAGTGACTGAGAAAGAGAAAGAGGATATCTGCTTACTTCATGGTATTTTTTTTATTAAAGGATGTGAGACTACTCCTGAGATTTGCGAGCACGGCTTTGTTTTTTTGCCTGACCCCTCTGAGCAGGTTTCGACGCAGGTCTCTCCCTGCTTGAAGAATCCAGGTTTACAGGTGACACACTCCACACTGTGGTGGCCAGTACACGTCTTACAGCTGAAGTGGCAGCGCCCACACAAGCGCTCATCCTGGTCCTTAACGTAGTAACCCTCAGGACACTGCGGCACGCATGTGTTGTCTGATTGACACAGGCACAGAGTCAGCATTTCAAAAGGAAAAGGACAAGCATACATTAAATAATATGAGCTACAGTACATCTTTTTTTTCTTACGTAGTAAGAAGTGTGGGCTGTTACAGCTTAAGCAGTGGTCTTTGCCTGGCCCATTACAACCATGGCAGTGTTTATGGCACTGTTGACACTTCCCATTCTGGTCCTTGTATGAGCTCGGGGAGCATTCACTGTACCACACACAATGTCCAGTGGCATCCTTTTGCCTGCCTTCAGCACAGGTGAGACAGGATGTAGGCTCAGAGCCTGAGCAGGTCAGACATGAACTGGGACAATCTGGGAAAATATGAAGCCATTAGACAGAGCCAACTAGAATCTGAGTATAAATGTCCTGTAACAACTCCACTGATTCATTTTCATTCTCATTGTGTGGTCATGTTAAGTTTCCACCTTCCTACCTTTGCATTCTTTGCTGGTCTCATCATAATACGTTTGGCTGGGACACTCAGAAAGACATTCTCCACTGTAACGTACATTTTTGTCACTTTGACATAGAGTGCAGTCATCTATGTCGGGTCCATCACACAAAGCACAGTCATCATGACAACGCACACACTCCTGCTGGCTCATACTTTCAAAGTAGCCATCAGGACAATCACCCACACACTGATCATCATGGAGAAAGTAGTAAGGTGCACAGTCTGGGAAGAAGAAGGAGATGGCAAAATCATTTTTTTGTGATTTCCAAAGTCTAAGTATTTATAATTAAAAGCAAAGGATTCAGCTCTTTGTTGTTATTTCATTTCCTCACTTCCTGACCCTCTGCAGCTATCGAATTTAGGTTTCAGGCCTGAATTATTAGCAGTCAAGGCAGCAGCGACAGAGCTCTCTGCATTTCCTGTCTATCCCTCTTCTGCACCCCTTCCTCATCTCCCTTATCTGTTCAGCTAGTATCGCCTTTCAAAACAGCTCTTTTCCACATCTTCCATTCCTCTCCACTTCACTGTTCCACCGATCATACTTACTCTTGCACAGGCCATACTGATTGCACTCAGTGCAGTGAGCTGGACAGTGATAGCATTCTGTATCATTGGCATAATAACCCTCAGGACACTGGAGCACGCAGGAGTTGTTGAGCAGCAAGTACGGCCTCTCACAGCTCAGACAGTGAAAGATACTTTCCACACAGGATCCACACCCTGTGCTACATGGCAGGCATTCGAGATCTTTAGGAATCCCTCTGAGAAGCAAGCCAGAGAGATAAGAACAAGATGTTACGGACGTTTTACATTTGTGTGAGTTCAGCAGGGAAAGAAGATGAAACTGAAGAAGCACCTCTGACACTCCACCACACACTTCCTGTTTTCCATATAAAGTCCACTGTGACACTGCTGGCACAAATTGGCAGTCTGGCACATGACACAGCCTTGTGAGCACTCCTCACACTGGCCAGACTCCACGTTGGCAAACATGCCAGACGGACAGTGAGCCACGCAAGTGTGTCGAGCAGTCAAAAAACGGTCTAAAAGAAAAAAAGAAAAACCACATCACTCATTTAAATTTAAATGATATTGTCAGTGATTAACATCTTTCGGCATTTGCTGTATTTGATATTGTTCCATAGGATATATGAAAAACATCATGGTTGATTTATCACCTGTTGATGGTAAAGCATGGGTTCTGATAGAAATCAAGCTAAAGTATTTTCTAGTTTCACAGGCAGGCTAACACAGCATACAGCCTGCTTACCTGGGGGGCAGGTGGTGCAGTTCTCCTTCCCTCCACCAAGGCAAGTCTTACAGGAGGGGTGGCACACCTCACGTTTGTACTGAGCTGTCGAAGAAAAGAAAATGGGAAGTGTTTTTTTTTTTTAAAAAAGGAATGACATACAAGTGACAGAAAAAAATAAAAGGACTTTTAAATATGTAAATGCCCCCAAAAAATGAAGGCTCTGCTACTGAGTACAATAGAAACATGACTTTCAGTTTCTCCAGCTTCATTTAAGTTTGATGTTTTAGTATAAGAACACTACAGAAGTAAACTCAGAATTTAGTACAATTAAACAAATATGGTGCTGTGAAACTCCTAATTTTACACAGAACATGTAAAACAATACGAGTCTATCACCAATCCACAGGATGCTAGATGGATCGTGCTGATGGCAGTTAGAACTGAGGTCAAATGATCATTTACTGTACTTTTTTTGAAGTGTTTCTCAAGGGAAGAGGCACGCTGGCTTCTCTCTAAACACTCTCCGTTCCTCAGCATAAACCCATCCTCGCAGGAGTCACAGTCATTGTACCGTGGCCCTCGGCAGCTACGACAGCTGCGGTGACAAGGCTCGCACTGCCGGCTTTTTTCATTCACAAAGGAACCTTCTTCACAACGATCCACGCACTCGCCATCTAAACACACAAAGAAAATGTGTAATGCATATAATGAAAAATGTCACATGTGCAGATCCGTCTAAGTTTTTGATGCTTTTGGTATTTCATTGTTGGGGTTTTTTGCCTGGTATTTGGTACATAAATAAAACTGAAGTAAAAAAAAAATTTGAATTGGATTTTTTCCTGTGCATTCGTGTGAGTTTTCCTTGTAAATCTTGACTGCTTTGTCATGCTGGCTTGTCAGGAGACAAATGTTTAGTGCCTGCTTTCATTGCCGGTGCATGAAAATCTCAGTCGAACTTAAAAATTAAAAATTATAACTCTGTGCCATTAAGAATTAAGGCAGTTCTGAAAGAAAAAGGAGGATCCAACCACTACTAGCATGCTATATCTAATAAGGTGGCCAGTGAGTGTATATTCTTAAAACACAAACATAAAGCATCATTTCTGGTTTTCAGTTCCTCACTTTCTCTACCAAATGTAGTTACATATTTTTCCATCGGCAGTTTATTATCTGATATTTTTGCTACACACCAAATAAGAAATGTTTCAAGTGTTACCGGAGACATAAAATCCATCTTCACACCAGTAGCACTGGGACTGGTCACAGATTACACATTGCTTATCTTCACACGGAGCGCACGCCATGGCATCTTCCACACTGTAGGTCCGATAAGGACATGACCGATGGCACTCGCCTCCTAATCTGGCAGACAAAAAGAGTCATTATAAGATGAGCACACACTGTGTGACCGTGGAGGAGGAGCTTAATGACTTACTCAACTGAGGAGACTTACTGGTAGTAACCTTCTTCACATTTAAGGCAAACAGTTTCCTGCTCCTGATCTCCCAAATCATCTGTGGCGAAAAGCAGAGATTGAACCACACAAGAAAAAAGGGTAAAAAAAAAAAAAACTGCCTTAGTATGCATTTCTGAAATTCTTGTTTAAATCAAAATTTAAATATGATGATTTTTGAACAAGTGAGGTGAGGAACCAGTGAAGCAGGTAGTAACTGTTCGAATGCAGTTTCTTTAGACAGCAGCAGGAGGCACTCTGACAACACATATCAAATGTGTTCAGCTCAGCACAGAAATGAATGGCATGCTCAGATCGATCATAAGCCGAGTGTGATCAATTTTAAAGTAAGAAAGAGACCTAATCCACAAAGCAAATGTAAAAGCCAGCGAGTCTCCGTGCTCACTTTGGTTCCAATCTTTAAGATCAGTGCATTTCTCTCATCCCCAATTATTGCAAGTGTGTGATTTTCTGTTTGTCGAGCTTGCACTGCAGGTGTACTGCTGCTTAAAACACACACACACAAAATGCATAATGTGAGTGACGGGTTATGAATTTTTTTCCCTGTTTTCGTTAGACCAGGAAACATATGGAGGGGATATTAATAAGTAATTCAGGTGAGCGTGTGACTGTTTTTCTACACGCAGCAAAGGAAGAAACTTGTTTTCTTGCAAACTAATTAATTTGTGCTGCCACTCAAAACCATCCAACTGGTAAGTGGGAAAGAGTCACGCTGTCATCCCTTAGTCCAACAATGTCAAAACATCTCGAAGGACAGAGAGAGCATGGGGGTGGGCTTTTAAAACCCTGCATCTGCAGACTTTCCCTTGGGACCTTCATCCTCTCCAGAAAAAGCCTCTGCCGACCCCCTCTACACCCCCTTTCCTCTCCCTGCTTCTCTCCAGCACCCGCAACTTAGCACTGCACTGGTTTGCACTTCAATGCAGTCGACAAGCCACTACCTGTGAAAGCAATTACTCATACAGAGAGAGACTGAGAGAAAGGAAAGGTGGGAGGGACGGAGGTATATAGAAGAGGAGACAGCGAGCGAGGAGCCGGAAATCATGCCTCCAGGCTGTGTCTGTGTGTGAGAGAGGGAGAGAGAGAGAGAATAGCGCTCGCATAAATATTAACTGTGCACGCCAGGGGAGGGGGGATTTCAACAGAATTTAAAACCTGTACGCACATCCTGAACTATTCACTTGTGGAATGTGGACGCGCTCACACATATTACGCAAGCAACAATCACGCTTTAAAGCAAAAGATTAGGTCAAAGTTATACATGCTCAGGAGGGGAAATGGCTGAACTCGATTTTAACGTCAACAAACACAAATCATCAATTCAGCAAGAGAAACTGAGAAAGTGTGTTTATGAAAAACTCCTTGATATTCCTGATACAAAGAGACAAGCATAGAAATGAGATGCAGTGCATTAAAAGGGCTGAACTCTGGGGGTGAAACCGAGCTTTGGCATGCAAACAGCCTCTGAGCAAGAGGTTTAACTCTTTATTACTCCTTTTTGTAATGGACGGGAAGAGGTCAACGGTAGCTGCGATTCCTGAAAAATTAGTAAACAAATGGAAATCCATTAACTATTTAAGCCATCCTCACTTGTATCAAATGGAGTGTGGCACGAACAGCCATGTAGAGATGTTATGAGGAATGAAAATAAGGATGGGACCCAGACAGACAGAAAGGCCTTTTTTTATTTAATTGTGGAAAAATACTGCAGTACACGCCCTATGTGATAAAATAAGCAAGATGAAGGTCTCGAGTCCCAGGTAAAGGACAAAATACGGCGATTTCATCAGATCACACCCAGGTACACAAGAAGCACGCATCAGTGCCATTACCCAGAACCAAAAGCTTGACTAATCCAATTGTAAAATATTTTCAAACCTCTCGCCACTGATTACAAATCGTAGTAACCTAAGAGGATTACAGGACATAAAGCTGATGACGAGTCAAAAAAGACGCATTGAATTTATAAGATGGTGAAGCTAGGACTGAGAAACAGCTGCTGCGCCTTATCACACACTGTCAGGCTTGAATTCATTGACTGATCTCATCCGATGTTACAAACCTCGAGCCTACAGTTTCTTAATCTCTCAGGCAAATGAAAACAAAATCCAATGCCAAGCGGTTAGGAATTTGGTTTCTTATAAAACACAATAGTGCATGATTTAATCCCCTCGTATATCTATTCATAATTATGATTTAAGGCTTAATATCATACACCCAAACCTGACAGCCAAAAGTCCTCCACAAGCAGGATTCAGATTAAGCTGCATTCCCCACGCTGACACACAGAGGATGACCTCTGGCACGAGTATGAGCACACACACGTCAGATGTCAGTGACACAAAACGACACGGTTTCGTCTTTACTCTGGCCTGTGGCATCACATCACACAGCCAATCATCTCAAATCTCTAATGTGCTGACTGACTTGTTTGGCTTGCAGAATTGCGATTGCTACGACTGGGTGGGTGGCAAGAGCGAAACTGAAGAAACGTATTCCACCCAGAGTGCATAATGACATAATAACAGTGAGCCTCCACCTCAGACTAGTTCAGCTCCACAATAACAATTTTCCACGGTATGTTGATAATTACCCCTCAGCCCTTTCGTCTTAACGTGACTTGTACCGATAGTGCTCCACAAATCTCATCCACACTAAGTCTATATGGTTTTCCCAGTGAAGGGAAAGTGCTCAGAGATTTAAGAGCGCCTGACTTTTTCATAAATTGACTCAGTTGTTGGGGGCTCCTCTAAGTGAATTGATGTACCTGCAGTAATGGAGAGCCTACAGCAGAGCGTGAGGTGCAACTAAAATCAATGGCAACGTCATTAAATGCAGCGGCGATGCCTCACAACTATCCTTTCAAACACGTTTAGAGAGCATCCCTCTTTAGTAGGTGTCATGTTTGCGCTTTCACAAATGTATCTCACCGATGAGCAGGGTGGCTCATGATTATTAATTCATGATTTTGTGCAGCGCCCGTGACTGCCTCTGCCTCTTATTTTCTAGGGCCTGGTTTTGTTTATGCAGGTCGGTTGATGGAGAAGGTTGGATCAGCCAGACGATGGAAAGAAAAAAATGCTTACTGCGTTTACACTGTGCGCAGCCGTCATCACAAAGAAGACACTTTTCATCCTCTGCATCCGAGGCCTCACCTGATGAACACAAGTGGACACAAATGAATAAGATTATATATAAGGACAAAAAGGCAGAGATGTCACATACAGCACAGCTAACGAACCCGGCAAGGTCCTCATCCTGTCTGTGCAGGTCTGCCTTCCACATAAGATCAGCATCTCGCCTTATTCATAAACTTTATCTCCTCACTTACACACTGCCATCATTCCTCCGTCTCAGATTCACTGTTGTGAAATTTTAAGTACCTAACTCCACCACTCCTCCTTATCTCAAACGCAGTATCTCAAAAAATATAACATCTCACTCAAAAATTTCAGCTCTTGCTCAATACTCGATTTGCTGGCATCCGCATTTGATCTCCCACGATGAGATAAAGTGCAGCAGGTTCGTCCTTCTCAATCTTTTCAACTTTAAGAAAACATTTGGCAAGTGTTTATTGGGCTGAACAGATCGGGAACAGAAAGTAGATGTAAGAACACATCAGCTCTGTGCCGGCCAACAGATGAACGAAGTTAAGACAAGTCTGACTTTATTACTCTACTAGGGGATCAGTTTTTATAGAGCCAAAAATAGCTGCTTCACTGAATAAACTTTCAATACCATCTATTATACTGTCATTACTATACTTGAGTCGGGACCAACATTTGTTCTAATTTATATTTGGCAGTGCAGCTTTGTTCCAGAGACTAAGGCTCATTTATGAACAGAGAAGGCTTCAATTACAACAGATATGAGACAGATTCAGTCAAACACAGCATGAAAAGGAGGAGGGGGGTTGCAAAGCTGCTTGCAAATGTAAAATCCTCGCTTTAAAAACCTGCTCAGCTGAGTTGTAGCTTGTTGAAGTTGTCTTTTGGAGACCATTTTCCTTTTTATGTATTCTTTAAAATACAGCTACACGTGTTCTCACAGACTAGTATATATTGTTTTATTACAAATTATATTATTAATGCACTTTTTCTTTATAGAAGGTGACCTACTACCTGCACATTCTGTACTGGCGTATCTCACCTGTGCTGCAATGCAGTGGGATGCAGTGGCCATTTCTGAGCTTGTGTCCTGGGCTGCATTGGAGGCAGCGATCTGTTTCAGTGCAGATGATGCAGTATGCCGGACACACGTCACACCGTCTCCCTTCTGAGCCTTCAAACTGGAACAACCCCTCTGGGCAGACATCCAGGCACTGACCCTGAAAGAGGTACCTGGCCACGCCAAACATATCTGAGGAAGAGCAAAAACAGCAAAAGTTTTAGGAAAAGAAATCTGAAGAAGAAGGAGTGCTGAAAACAGCTTTGAGGACATACTCAGACACAGAGTCATACACAGGTTAGGACAAAGCAGTTTTACTGCAGGCGTTTAAAGGAAGGGTACATGGATGTTTTGGTATACCGCAAGGACATTTGGCACAGCCAGTCACACGTGGGAGCTTCTCCTGTAAAATGTATGGAAGCCAGGAAAATGATAAAATAACCCAAATTCATAGGCAGCCCAATTATTTATTCACACAGGTTTAGAGACCAGTCAACAACCCCTTTGCAAATTACTTTTTTTTGTCGGCATAAATATTTATGTAAACAATAATAATAAGCTTTTTACAACATTTAACACATTTTGTTTGATCCTTAAAAAGTGTTTTAAACCTGCTGGACATTCAAATGAAACAATTTAGTGGCTTTAAATCAGGGCACGTGCTTTTCAAAGTCAAATATTTTTGAAACTGTAAATGCAATGATATTTAAATGTCAACATTAACCCAGTTTTTCACAGTTGGTCAGCTAAACACCCTCAGCCTGCCAGTCTGTATTTGCTTTCACTGTAATTACATTTTTTTTTTTAAAAATCTGTGTCTGGCCGTAATTTCATACATGTCCGGGCTTGTCCGCGTGCGTGTCAACATTTTTAAACTGACACTTTAGTATTTTGCTTGTTTCATCCATCTGTATCTTCGCTACTCGTAGTAGTGACGAGCGGGGGCGTCGAACATGACTTTCAAAGACCTGTCCTCTCAGTACGGAGCTGTACGCATGTGAGTGTGACTGGCCAAGATAACAGAGGTTGTTTTGAGAGAGGAATGACAAGGGCAGAGGCAGATAGAGGGTCTGTTCAAACTATTATTGTTATGTCTCACTGAGCCTCAGACAGACCGGCAATTAAATGGAACCACATTTGCAAACAGTCTGACAAGCTTGCCGGCTAATTGAGAGTGTATGCACATGTGAAGGTGACAGAGAGTGAGTGAGTGAGTGAGTGAGTGAGTGAGTGAGTGAGTGAGTGAGTGAGTGAGTGAGTGAGTGTGTGTGTGTGTGTGTGTGTGTGTGTGTGTGTGTGTGTGTGTGTGTGTGTGTGTGTGTGTGTGTGTGTGTGTGAGAAAGAGAGAAAGAAAAATCTGGTGTTAATCTTCTTTTGGCTGTCTGGTATCTCAAAGTGAGTGTGTGATTGGGGGCTAGGTGTGTGAGTAACACAATCTCCCCAGTGTAAATACATTCATTCAAACAGCCATAATACCTCCTGAAATAGTGTGATAAACACAGTTATTACTACCATCCTCCGGTTGATATTTCTTCAGCTGTGGTTGCCTAATGACGTCCGGATTTTATAACTGCTGTTATGAGGGGAGGAAAAAGGCTTTTTGATAGACTGATTGGCTGCACAAGATCAGAAAACATGCAGTTTTAGAGGAAGTAAAAGTAGTCATTAAATACAGACCTTTCTTTTTTTTTGACTGATCTGAAAAGCTGACCAAAGTGCAGTGACCTCTAAAGTATGCAAATGACTAATATATGTTTTATCCACATCTATCAGCAGACCTTGAGTGACCTGCTGCATTAATTAGGTTCACTTTTGGAGGATTTATTGATGGAATCTGGCACAAATGAGTCTTTGTGTGAACCAAAGAATACTATGAAGAAGCCCGCTTGGATGGATGGATGGGCCTGATGGATAGATTTGCAGCTAAACCTTTGCAAAAACCTGCATCAGTTCAAAGAGTGCAGCTTTTATGTGGCAGCGAAGAAATAAAGGACGTTTTTATCTGCACTAACTGGTGCTGCATTTCCCTGAAAGCTAACTCAATGCACTTGTGATTGATGTTTATAATTTCTAGGGGCATTGATGTATATTTTAAATATACCTGTGTCACAGGTGGTGCAGCTATGAGCTCCCTCATCAGTACACTCCTGACAGGTGTGGTGACAAAGGCGGCATTGTCTTCCCGCGGCATAACGGCCCTTCTGACAGCGGGTGTCACAGCGTCCTTCATCAAAGAACCTGCAGGTGGAACAAAATTAGGCCCAGCTACTGTATATAATATCCATATTTATAGTGTAACAAGTTGCTGCACTTGCATGACAAGTTGACAAGTTTAAGATGAAGATTTCACAAATTAAAACAGGTTAATCCAAACCAACTGCAACTTTTTTTTTTAGGTTCGTGTAATTATTTTAGCTCCTTCCTTTGGTGGGTTGGCTCAATTGTCTTCTTTTTAGTCAATTGTCAATCTTTTCAGTATACACTACAGATGTTTGTGTGTCAGTGGCTGTCACCGTGTTGCAGGGCAGCTGGTGCAGTCATCTCTCTCTGGACCTTTGCACCGCAGACAGGAAGGATCACACGGGTGGCACTTGTTGTGTTTACTCAAGTACTCTCCTGCCGATAGAGAGCCACAGAAAACAGCATCACCGCACGTTCGGCCTCACTTATCTGCCTCTATTTGACTCACTTCATACTTACCGTGCTTACTTGTCGTATCACTTGAGCGATTTGATTTGATGCTTTGATGTATCCTAGTTGCACCAAATTAACAGCCAATTGCTTTTGTTTTCATTTCATTAAATTTTTCTCTGACTTCTCCTGCACAGAAACAGCTGTATATCTGCTTTTCTTTATCTTGCAAATATATTTCACACATCTTTTTTTGCTAAAAAAAAAAAAAAAACTAAGGTGAAATGATCTGGTCATTTCTCATCTATTTAAAGAGAAGCTGTTGTCTTATGGGAAAGGACAACAGTGGTGCAGTAGTTAGCACTTTCACCTCATAAAGACTCTTGGTTTGAACCTCCCTGAGGCCTTTCTGTGTGGAGCTTGCGTGATCTCCCAGTACACGCGTGGGTTTTCTCTGGGCGCTCCAGTTTCTTTCCACAGTCCAAAGACTTGCATGTTAGGTTCATTCGCGATTGTAAATTGGCTGTCGTGTGGATGTGAGCGCTTCAGTGCGTTGAATAAGGCGCTGCCTGAATGTGGATTGTATTGTAAAGCCTCGTGTGTGCTCAGGATGAGTAGAGAAAGAGCAATATAAATGCCACTCAGCTTCCATTTCAGTCGTGACTACAAATTTTAAGCACTTCTAGTTCGCTGCACAGCGTTTCTGCACGAGTTCCCCACTTTGTGTGTTGACTTTGCACGTTTCCTCGCTCACATTTGGGTTTGTTCATTATCCAAAAGAATCACAGTTTAAGTCAGCAGTCGTACCCAGTGTAGCGTTTATCTAATTAAAGTCGTCTCTGAGGGGAAACAACGACTTTTCACGCCATGAACAGGAAGAGCCAAGATAATATACAAAGTCTTAAAGGAAGACATCATCTCTAATCACCAGCATCTGTAGCCAGGTAACGACAATATTTACAACCTCTTGCCATAGAAGTGAGCTTGCTTATTAGAGTGGAAATGCGACAGAGGCATCTGCTATATCATAAGGAAACATCCTTCCCGCAGCCCATTAACCACATCTTCCACTGATGAACGTGTTGAAAATGTGCGTAGGTTCTTGAAGGCCGGAAAGTTTTTCTTACAAAACAGATTACTGACTGGAAATTCAGCTTCAGGCGCCAGAAACCTCAACACCTGGCAAAGCAATCGTTGAGTCACTGGATCCCACTCCAGGTAGTTCTTATTGTAAATGTAAAATTAATAAGTGGTGCTTTTCTTTCTCAGGAATGAAGACCTAAACTTTGCTCACAGATGAAATGTTTGTAAGCGTTTGTGCCCAAGATTAAGAGGAGAACAAAACTTTACAAAAATAAAATCAACCTTGAAAACAATATTGTCTCCTCTTCTACTTTTGTATTACACAAAGGTGACAGACACTGGTTCAGGCGTAAAGATGGATGCTGTGTGTTTGTGTGCGAGCAGCCTTCAAGGCATCGGTGGGGTTTGTCTGTGCTCTCTGGCTTTCTGTGAAAAGCTCAATTGTTCCTTTCAAAACAAAAGAGCCTCTTTGTGTACAAACACAACAGGCGGTGGCTTCCCATTCAGTAGAGCTCTGCTGAAACGATTCAAGCAGCCCCCGAATACACGCCGTCACTCTTACTCACACACACAAATTGTCTCCCTGTCTTTATGTTTGTCTCCCCCTCACTCACAAACAAACAGAGCCAAGTTCTCAAGGGACAGAAAGCTGCACAACTCCACTCAGCAAAAGCAAACTTTGGACTCCCACTGCCAGACAGGAGAAAAATGGAGCGGAGAAGAAAGGGAGCCTGTCACTCAGGGGAGTAAAACTTTTCCTCTGTTCTGGACTCGGCTGACCTTGTGAGGACAGTGACACTCTACTTTGTAAAGAGAGACAGAGAGCGGGCGCTCTGTTGGCAGGTGTCACACTGACGTCTAACACACCTGATCATGAATCCCGATTCCTTTCCCCTCTTTCACCTGCTGGTCCCTGCGCCCACTCACTCTAAGAAGGTTTCAAGATATATTTATTCTTTTCAATCCACCCAAGTGGTTATTGAATACATTAGGTGTTTATTAGCCACAGTGGTTATTTAACATTGTGTATTTATCACCACAAGGGACCCTTCTTAGGGTTTCATACCCCAAGTGGCGTTTTTGGGATGCTGAACTCACAAAAACCAGAGGAAAAAGAAAAACAATAACATAATAAAATAATAACGTAAGACATAATTTGAGGGTATATCTCAGACTCCTGAAGACTCTTGTCTATATCAGCTACTATGAAGTTATCATGTTGCTTAGCACCCACCTACTAACAGGCTAAAAAGACCCCTTTTAGCATTTATGCAGATATACCTTTATACCATCATTTCATTTTCACAGTATTTTTTTAAAATAAATTCTTATTCATTTGCATAAACAAGACCTATCACTGCTTTTTCTCAATGTGATTATATTTTATTTACCATCACGAGCAGGCCAAACAGTCCTGCATCATGCCTATGTGCTAGTTTATATAGGATGCTGACGCTCTTCTTTACTATTACGAAAAAAATGTTTGATTGCTGGAAACTAAAGAGTTTCCCGAACTGTCCTATCAGTCAGACCCCTGTTAAAAAAAAATATTTTATGCACAGCAAATCTAGTTGCAGTGGGGTGCAACTAAAAATAACCCTAATTTTGATAATGAATATACAACAGCCACACAAGTGTGAGAAGACTGCATCCTGGCACTGAAATGTTTCCTGAAAGGCTGATATTAAACAGTGATTAGTATTTAATGGGACATTTAACCTGAAAATATTATTGTAGTACTACATATCTCCCCAGAATGTGTTGAGGTCTCCAGTTTTGTAGATGCAGATACATCTAAACGGCACTCATTTACTACTTTGTGATTAAGTTTCATTTAAAGTCTCTAAATCTCCTCAAACTGTTCGATGTAAGAACGATGCTAAATAAGGTTTGTAAATTTCTTCATTCTCTGAGTGACGATTACTAGAAGCTGCTTTGGTCATCACAAGCCCACAAATGTCATTTATTCATGTATCCAAACTACTACTTTTTTTCTTCACCACTTATCCACTTGGAGACTATCTTTGTTGTAAACCTTGGACAGGTTTAACACAGAGACAGACATGTATTCATTCGTACTCCTAGATTTAGACTCAACTAACGTGCTAATGCAGAAACCCCACACGTCTGCAGGATCCAGCCGGCCAGTGGATTCAAACCCCAGACCCTCTTACTGTGAGGTATCAATCCAAACCATCACATATCTGCATCGTCCCATACAGCGTTATATTTTTGCTATTATTTGCGGCTTTGTGACAAACATTCTATATTCATAAATGTAATCTAATACATGTAAAAGTTAAATCCAAAGATGTTAAATAAACCTTGCACCCAAAAACATACACTGTTGACCAGTTTCAGCTTCCACCTAATTGTAATTGAGCACACATATCTCCCTTTAAGAGCTGCGCCTGGGGCATGTGCAACTTTCACTTAATCAATGCGATTGAGTGCCGAAAAACGAATTCAAGGATCTGAATTTCAATGATGTTTTTGCCTTTCATGAATTTGTAAAACATAACTCAATAGAGTGAAAACAGGGAAACTTAATGACTTGGAAAGTGAGCAAACAAAAATGCTAATGAATGAAATAATACTGATTAATACACCCTCAAAATAATTAATGGAACTCAAAGGGAAAAAAACATGAACAGATTAAACATTTTAATAAGAACACTTAAGTAAAAAAAAGAAAAAAAAAAAGATTTTCAAAACTAGGACTTTGAGTAACATTAATAATGCATTGTCACAGATATGTCACAGGTACACAATAAAAACAGCTTTTATATGAGGGGTGGGTATGTGCGTGCGTCTTCTACCACACGCACACGCGCACACGAACACGCACACACGTGTCATCTTAAACAATGACCAAGATTAAGTTTTTGTTAAACAAAACAGGGGATTCATCAATCTTTATTACAAATCATCAAGAACCATAACCAGATAACGGTACAACAATTCATCTAATACTGTAAATGCTCAAGCTGCGGGTGCGATAACCCACACAAAATAACAATCTTAAACATTTTTTTTAATATTTTTTACTTTATTTTTTTATTGTTTCGCTGTTCTTTAATAGAAGCCAGCACCTCCAGGACAACCCTTTGAGTTCGATCAGGTAAAGTTCAGAGACAGGAGGAGAAACCGGGCACCTGACGTATGATGGCCTTGTCGCACACACGATGCGATTTGAATTTCTAACACAATGGATTCTGTCTAAAAAGAAAGTAATAATAATAATTTGATTGCATTATGTTTGTTTTAGGCTTTTTCCCCCTTGGATTAACTGGCCAAAAGTTCTGCTGCCAATAAATAAAATGAGAAAGACTTTGAACATGAATTTTCAGAGTAAAACCATCCCAGCACCCCGCCGTTTCGCTCAGCTGTCGCAGACCTTTACCTGCCGATGAAACGTGATAACAGCATTTTTCTGCTTCAATCGCTGACCCCACCATGGTCAGAGTTTAGAGCAGTATTTCAGCTTGATATGCTTTGCCATAATAATGGGATGACGAAAAGTTTGGACTTCTAAAACTCTATGTTATTTGATAACAGTAACATGTAGGGGATGCACCGATACACATACCCTTTTGTTTGTGTGGAAAATATAACCAACATGTAGTAGAATTTCAGTTCCCTTTAATGAATAAACTTCAATTACTTTAATCCAGTGACAACAAAAATGACGGAGGAGGCTTAAATCGTTTGATCACAGAGACGGATGGAATCGATACTCGGTTTGGGGGGGAAACAAAAAAGTTTAGTATCTATAATCATCATTTTGTGTGAAAAATTTGCATCGGTACATCCCTAGTACCACAAAATTACTATACCTCACTGCAGAAGCTCTGGAAGGAATGACTATTGACTCGTCCTGTAGTACCTCTTGATGGATCAATGCTGTCTGGGCTTACATCAAGAATTAATGGCATTCTCCGAGACCCAGTAAAGACAAACGCACACGCTCTTCAAAGGGTAACTTTACGTTTTAAGTAAATGAAATGGGGTGATTCTGGTCAGCGACATGCATCCGCCTTGTATACAGTGAATTCAAGTGGTGCACAGATTAAGTGTCTGCATAGTGTGTGAGTGTGTGTGTGTGTGTGTGTGTGTGTGTGTGTGTGTGTGTGTGTGTGTGTGTGTGAGGGGGTATGGACGCATTTGTGTGCCGTGTGTGTGTGTATATTAAAATGTGTGTAAATTTGTCTTCTCGCACAGCCAAAGTCAGCCCAGACACACATTATTTTCACATTACTGCGTGAGCTTGGTTTTTACTTTTTTCTTTTTGTCGTCCCCCCTCTTTGACGTATATTTACAGGCATAAAACCACGGCTTTTCCTACTGTATGTTCGCTTTCCATCTGTTTATCATTAACACTGGAAAGAGAGGAGGAAGAGGAGCCAGAATACAAATGCACACAGACGTATTTGACACAGGCTGAGCGGCTCCTGCATTTTAGCTATAATTCCTATACTGGCAACAAAAAAACAAAAAAAAGAAGGAAGGGAAAAAAAAAAAGGAGGTTCAATTATTTTGGCATCAATGCTTTGGTCACAAAATACCGACACTTATTCTTTTGTTTGTTTTCGCTTATGTTTTCATTTGCTCATTTGTTCTTGAAGTAAGTCCCAGTCGTATTACGCCCTGACCTCGTGTGTGTCCCAGTACAGAAAAAAAGGTAGGTTTGTTGTAGTCCTGTCATCGCACCTCCGATGCAGTCCCTTTAAAAGAGGCACAGATTCTCTTATAAATTATGTGACTGTGAATGAGTGGGCAGGGGGTCTGAAGAGGAGTGGGGTGCCCCCTGTGCCCCCCTCCCCCCGCATCCCCCCCCTGCACTCCCTTTAACACCCAGCAACTACGTCCCATCACCCCTTTTGTGAGCATGTTCTGCAGCACAGTTGTTGCAGCACTTTCCTCTGGCAGAGATTGTTCTTTTTAACGAGCACGCAGAAGCTGCCTTCCGCCCAAGATTCTTCATTTGCTTTCCACAGAGCAGGAAGAGGAGATAAAGAGGGGTGGGTGGGTAGTGGGGATGGAGAGGGGAGAAAGGAGACACACACACACACAGACACACAGATACACAAGGGCAGAACCATTTGTGATGGTTTAGAGCCGTGTGATTGGTCAGGAGACAGGGTTCAGGTGACAGGAAGAGGTTTTTGTTTGTTTGTTTGTTTAATCCAATCACAGGTGGTGTTCATCGAGGAGGAAAATTATTGCAGTCCGGTGGAGTGATTTCAATCCATGTCAGGAGAGAGGGGAATCAGATTCAGGAAGGAAAAAAGAGAGAGAAAAGAGAGACAGAGAGAGAGAGAGAGAAAACAAAACAAACGTCACACAATTAGAAAATTGAAGATTTTTGAAATTCACAACGTGGTTTCATTTTGCACAACAACAAAAAAAAGGGGACAACAAGTGGACCGCCAGTCTGTAAATCCTGTGAGCCAATTCTTTCACAACTCAACAGCAGTTCACATCGGAGCTGCAAATCAAAACGTCACCAGTAAGAAGCTGGAGCGGAGGGTGGGGGTTTAGGAAGACAGGAAACAGACTGAGTGTGCACTTAAAGTCCTCATCATTAACAGAAAGGTCACGCAGTAAAGATATTTTATCCTCGGAGCTTTATCTCATCACAAACCGAGACTTCGTGGCCAAGGGTTCATTTTAAATAGAAGGTCACGGCTAGAGCAGAAAATCACAGGATTTATTCAAAGCCTCATAATCAGACCATCACATCAGAGGGGTTAGTGGGGGGAAAGAAAAAATAATAACGAAAGAAAGGGAATGTTTGCATTTAGAAGAGCATCAGCAGAGCATGCTCAATTTGGGGAGGAGAAGCCACAAGGCGTGGATGACAGAAAATGGAGAACACAACGTAAGGCAGGAGAAGATTGAGCAGAATATTTAAATAAATATAAAAATATATCAATGAAGACTTGGAAGGGATTTAATAATGTTTAGCAACTGAACAGTTATGGTCACAATCCACCCCCTTGAGTTATGGCATTAAACAATGGTAACGCGGGCCAATATTTTTCATCTAGACCTTTAAGATCTCAATGAAAAATATTACCACTTCAGCATTTTATCTTGTTGGACAGTTTTCTAAACTTAAGCCATAATAAACACATGATTTCTCGAGTTATTACCAAAATGTATTTGTGAGGTCACAGTAAACTAGTGCAAGACTTAGAAGATTTAGATATTGGAGGCCGAAGTGAACATTCGTGCCAAATCTCAGGAAATCCCTCAAACAGGATTGCGTGTTGCTGAGAATGAATGACCCCAACATGGAGCACAAGAAATACAAAGGAAAACATAAAAGAGCGCATAAGTAGATACTCAACAATCTTTTCTGCCCATGCGATCCAACAAAGTTCAGGAACCCAGGAAAGCACTGTGTTAATGTCATATGATAGAAACGTGTGAGCACGTAGTCCCAGAGAGGTTTTATATTAGTGACATGCAGGACATGGATGTAGAGCACAGAAGCTAAAAGCACAGCTTTGTTGGTTAGGAGCTACAGCAGTGAGCGGTTTCATTTAACGTGTTAGTTCAGAGTTCAAATTTCTTAAAAATGGCCGCAAGTGAATCATTTTCTTTGTCAAACTACTTCACCTGTGGGCCAAATAAAAACCATTCCAAATAATAAACAACTATCCAGATCATGGTATTGATAAGAAAGCTGACAACTCACCATCTTTGCAGATGGTGCTCACCACGCAGGCTCCTGCCTCCAGATTGTAACCACTGTTGCAGCTGCTGCAGTTTCTTTCCCCGGGCCCCAAGCACTCATAGCAGCTACTGTCACACCTGCCGAAGGGTGCGTGAGGAATTAGATGCTAGTCAAGGCAGCACAAACTTTATTCCTGCACGCCAAAATCGGAAGTAAATCGATCGCTATAAAGGCAGTGATGAATGACACCTGTTAGAGCTCACATTTCAACTTTGTCAGTCTACAAACACCAGAACTATTAAAAGGTATGACTATATTAATAGCAGAAAACAACCCTGACGCATATATTATACTGCAGTATTAGACCTTTACAAAAATGGGAAAAAAAGCTGTAATTTATGTAGACTCTCTTATTTATTCTCTTACTTTTCTTATATGTAATATTATTGGCCTATTCGGTTTCTGCTGGTGAGCGGTGTCTGCAAATGTGCCAAATTTCTGAACACAGAAAATCTGGAGGAGAAGATACCTGAAGCAATCCTTTAGGAGCAAGTGTTAGACACAGTTATCACATTTATCATCCCGCTAGTGTGAAAACATCACTTTCTGAGACAAATCTGAAGCTGAGCATGAAGGAATCCAGTACGGTAAAAGGGTCAAGTGGGCAATAAATAATTCAAGACGGGAAGGGAACATAGCAGGGAGGTAAGGCCATAAGAGGAACAGACAAGATGTCTGACGCTGTGGATGAGTTTCAACTAGCAAAGTAGTCATCAAACCATTGTCAATCATGGGGATATGATTATGTTTACGTGTTCTTTCCGTCCTCATTCAGGTTAACATTAGCGAAGGGTGACTCAACAGAGCCGTCTGTGGGAAAAGCTCACACAGCTTAAAGACAACAAAACAATGACGGCACCAAATGTCAGCGCTGACTGGCTCTGTGACTGTGGTTTACTGGGAAGTCCTTCATTGCAGGCTTTCTGTTCTCATTTACTTTTACTGTCATCAGTGACTGATTGCAATTTTGCTGAATTACCCCGTTTGAATTTTTAAATACAGGTGTAGTGCAGCCGAGTTTTGATTTCATCAGATGTAGGTGCCCATCTTCAGGCTGCCAGCTCAGAAACCAGAAATGCACAGAGCAGGGAGAGAAATAAGAAAATAACAGCGGAGGCTAAAGTTAGGTTTAAGTTGGAAATTTGCACTTGCACTAGCAAAAGAAACTTCCTTGTTTATCTCTACAGACTGGAAAGTTGTCCCCCCACACCACCCCTTTTCACCGTGGCGTAGAGGTGTTGGCAGGTGTGCTGACTCACTTCTTACAGGACCTCTGCACCTGCCCGTTGTCTGAGGTCTGCTCTGACAGGTAGTAGCTAGGACTGCATGTTAAAACACACCGCCAATCCTCAAGTAAGTAGCCGTCTGCACACTTTGTGCACGCCTCGACTCCTGTGCCTGCAAGACACAAATGCATTTTTGAGCGTTACACTGGCGAATAGAAAATGTTGATCGTGTCTTTAAAACGCACAGATTTACTGCACATTACAAATGTAATCCTGCAAGCATTGCTTCCTACCTGCGCAGGTGGCACAGGCCCGGTGACATGGTTCGCAGGTCCTTCTGTGGCCGTTGTAGTAAGTCCCGGCGTCACAGGTCATCTGACACTTGTTTGCCTGAAGGCTGGAAAGTGAAGCGAAACAAGGCACTCGTAACTTTAAAGTAAAACCAGAACATCCTGCAGTAAAATCACCGGACATTAAAAAGCCTCATGTTTTCCTTTGTGTGGATGCAGTGTGCATCAAAACAACATGCTTCTGACTTTTGCATTGATTTTAAAGGTGGCAGATGGTGGAGAAGAGGTCAGATATGTAGCAGGTTTGGAGGTTACAAAGTCGGCTCTGTGGAGTCACAGTGAGGACAGGTTGGTGAGCTTTGCTAAGCTGAAAAACAGCTGGTCCGCGTTAGCTTAGGTTTCCCAGAAACAATTTCGTCTGGTCCCGTCTTCCTCTCCGACTCCTAACTGAGCATTAATGGTGGACTAAGTGGAAGAGGAGAGACTGTGTGTGTCTGCGCGTGTATGTGTGTGTTTCTGTGGTCTCTGAGGCGTTCAGAGGAAATTATGGCCTACAAGTGTCCCTCCCCACCTCCACCTCTGGCAACACTATGCACTTAAAAGTTGGGTTCAAGACCACAGTATGTTTAAACACTTCACAAGTGTTTCTTTCCTGACCTAGCTGGAATTCCAGCACTTTAGAAACTATCCTCAGTCAGGTCAAATGCAGCTGGGTCATTTTGAAGAGGCTCCTGTGGAAGTGGCCAAATGATGAACTGAACCATGTCTCAATGGCTGGGTAAACGGTTCAGATCATAGCCTCTTCAAAGTAAGGATTACAACGCAAAACAGATCCTCTTCCTTTGGGTCTCCACATTACACAAGCATATGTGGGCTTTAATAAGCCACTGACCACACTGGATAACTATCAGTTTACTCAATATGGATCCCAAGTGGATAAAAGTTGGGAAACCCTCGTTTCACCGGTTCACTGTACAAACCACAAAGTATACAATGTTCTGGAATAAAATGGCAGCACTTCTGCAACATTACAGTCAATGAGCACAAAAGGTTTTTATCCTGGAACCACAACAGTGATATTTGGGGGGGAAATCTACGTCAAATTTTATGTTCAAGGCTTATCAAAGCACAAAGCCCTTCATATGATACATATTGTAGAAGCGGTCCATGTATAATGAACCACAACCCACTTGCGGTTCAGGAGTTAAAGCGAGTTGTCCAATAATCACAGCAGTTCAGTGGCTGTTCCTGTTGAAGCATCACTGAGCAAGAGTGTAAGAACGGGTGAAAAAGCTTTAACTGAGCAGTGTGTTTGAGACCAGCTAGTTTGTACGATTTTCTGACCACATTTAAATGTGAATGTTATATAAACAGACTCAACGATGGTGACAAAAAACATCCAACTGTTTGCAATGAGGGGCAAAATTTGGAGGTTTTCAGACCAATCTTTTCCTGTTGCAGTACCTCATACATTAAAACCTGATTAGTCAGATGATAATTTAAAAGCACTTAAGACAGAAGTTGAGTCCTGTTTACTTTCTGACAGTCATGCAACTGACCATTTTCTAAAAGAAGTTGATGTTCACATCTGATTGTCAGAGATTCTCACAAAACATCACAACACTCTCCTACTGCCCAACATCTTACAGCCAAAGCACAACCGTCACGAAAAACGCAAGGCAGGATTTCTTGTAATTTAAGTCGTTTTTAGGAATAGTTCTCCTGGTTTCTTGAAGGACATTTAAAGCTCTTCTTTGGATGTTGGCTGGCATTTGTTCTATTCTCTGTCGAGATGATCCCATACTGTTTCATTACTGTGTTTTTCTCTACACAGCTAACCTTTTACTGCACTGGCAGTGTGTTTGGGATCATTGTCATGCTGAAAAATACATTTACTGCCAATTAGATGCTTTACACTTCGTATTGCATTGTGAGTCAAAATCTGATGCTAGTCCATGTTTGAAATTAAATCAGTTTTGATAAGATCTCCAGCAATGAAAATGCATCAATGTCACCATGTTTTATAGATGGCTGTAGACATTTGTGTCCTACCTCTCTCTAGGCATCCTCCATACATATTGGCAACAATCTGAAGCAAAAAGTTAATTGGATTCATCACCCCATAAACCACTGATTTCGAATCCAGTTCTTGTGTAATATGTCATACCTGGCTGGTTAAAAAACTTGGCTTCTTGACAGCCACCCTTCCACTCAGACCAATTCCAATGAGGCTACAGTAAACAGTAGACGGATCGACTTGTAACGCCGTTACTTGTAACGCCGTTATTCCCATCACTGCTCATAGGTCAATATTAGGTGGCTTTAAACAACAACAACAATCATTCTTCTGAAAATGGTCAGTACAAGGCCTGGACTGATAATGAGTGAGAAAGCAAGACGTAAAGGAATGGTGGGTGGTCTAACACGAACACATTTTGCACAGTGCTACATTGACTTTTCATATGCACCTCTTTCACGTGATGACTAAAAAAAGTTCAAGGCTGTGCTGTTTGTGAAAATGATTAATGCTTTAAACTATAATCAGTGACTCTAGTCAGGAATTGCTCAACGTGGCACCCATCTTACCTCATCCCAGGTTTACATTCTGTGCAGATATTGGAGGCTGTACACTTCTTACAGTTCTCCTGACATCGCCTAAAAATGTTGGAATCTGGAAGACACACAGTGCGCGAGTCATACACAGCACATAATAGGAACCAGAAGTCTGGTTGCATTAAAAAAAAAAAAAAAAAAAAAAAAAAAAAACAGCAGGGGAATAGAGGGGAAAGAGTGATGAAGAGTATCAGTTGGAGTCGAATGTGTGAGGAAGACCAGCGAGTAAAGTTATGAGAGAATATTGAGAAGAAGAGGCAAAAAGGACAAAAAAGGAAAAAAAAAAAAAGAGGAGGAAATCGAGATAGCGAGATGAGGGGTGAAAGGTTCTGTGGGGCTGAAAGAAGATTATAGTGTTGAGGGAGGATGGGAATCTGGATGAATATTTCAAAAGGCAGACTAAAGTCAATGACACGCTTTGACACAAAGCACATGGACTCCTCTGTAGCAATGGTGATTGCCAAAAAGTTATGCTAATAACATGTTTTATCATTCCCTGAAAGGACGAGGAGACTGTAAGTAAGAATGCTGGTTGGATTTTTTGGATTTTTAGGAATCCTTACAGGATGAAGGAAGGACATGAGCAGGCTACGGACTGGTTTCCAAGAAAAGTTGGACGATATGTTGTTGTGGCATTTTGGCTCAGGTGAACATTAGAGTGTAATTTGGCTCATCAATCAATATAAATTCTTTAGAAATTGTAGGGTTTTTAAAATGGGTATAAAAACCATCTGCTGCTGATTTCTACCCTTCTCCATGTTATATCAGGGTTTCTTGAATATTTTTGCATTTTAAACAATTCACAAAATGATTAATGATTAGAAAAGATTTAGTGAAACCACAATAAATAGTACAATCCTGGTCAAACGCTTTGTCATTTAGTATATATGCACTAATTTTAACATCAATAGCACAGCGAGCCTAGCTTACATTGGTTTATCCGTGATATGGTAACAAAATAATGCCAACGTTGCTGTCAGAATGTTAAAAAGAAAATAAACTCCAGTTTTCTTATTTAAAAAAAAACAACAACAACCAAAAAACCCTCGGCTATGCTGCCATTCCAAAAGGGAAAATGTACCCACTACATCTTGGCCTGTTAAAATGTTATGATTAAACTTGCATCAGAATATCTCAGATCTGCTGCCAGAGACTCTCAGAGCTGCCAGGGCTTACACACTATCCTGGCAAATACAAAGACATAATTATAATATATACATAGTGTCAGTCTCTCATTTCTGGTTTGTTTTTATTAACAAAAAAAAAAAAAAAAAAAAAAAAAAAAACACTGGCAAAAATTCTGAACCCGTAAAGCGCATACTTTCTGTGAATACTACTGCACTACTGAATACTTTACATGCCAGAATTTAACACAGGAAGAAAAAAAAGAAAGGAAAAATGATTGTAAACCTAATCCAAGCATAATCTTCCTGCAGATCTGCTTTATTTCATGTTTTATTCCACTTTAATTTGACGTAGCCAAACGGTTCACTACCACAAACTTTTCAGTTCAGCTTGAATCAGCAAGTGCATTACAATAAACAAGCGGCTAGACATTACCTCAAGGGTACAATGGCATCATTCTGGTGTGGTGAATGAAAGCAGACTGGTGATAGTTACTGCTAAGGGTGGAGGTTTTTAGAAACCTCCTCCACCATTTACAAATGGCAGTGTATTTCTCTACAGTCGTAATCTAAGGAACTTCAGGCACAGATGATTGTGCAGTGGACACGGAGAATAACAGTGAGATTTTGGCATTTTAAGAAAACAAGTGCACAACAGAAACACAACTGAAGTCCCAAGAAACTTATAACAAAACTGTGTGACAGCCTGTAAATAAGAAATGCACAGCCACCGTGATGTGACTAATTGGTTTAAAAAAACCTGACGTTTTGAAACCGAGTGAAGCATAGATCTGAGTGAGAAACAGTAATATATTATAACACATTCCCTGCTTCTCGTTTATGTTACTCTAATGTTTATTCGGGGCGTTCGTGGCTCAAAGAGTTGGCAGTTTGTCTTGTAACCGGAAGGTTGCCGGTTCAAGCCCCGGCTCGGACAGTCTCGGTCGTTGTGTCCTTGGGCAAGACACTTCACCTGCCGCCTACTGGTGTTGGCCAGAGTGGCCGATGGCGCGATATGGCAGCCTCGCTTCTGTCAGTCTGCCCCAGGGCAGCTGTGGCTACAACTGTAGCTGCCTCCACCAGTGTATGAATGTGAGAGTGAATGAATAGTGGAATTGTAAAGTGCTTTGAGGGCCCCGAAAAGCGCTATATAAATCCAATCCATTATTATTCTACGAAACAAACAATGTGTTTTCTTAAATAAAATCTAAAACTAGCGACTGAGACCATAAACCCGTCGGGATGTTTTTTTACTTAGGGAGTCGCCCCCTGTTGGGTGTCAAAAAATATGCAGGATATGGCACTTCTGCAGTAGCTTTACTTTTCAGACCCAGAGGTTAGCCATGACAAACCCGGTGTGACCTGCGGGGAAACCTACCGCTGTCGAGGTAGAAGCCGTCAGGACAGTTGGCGACGCACGTGTGGGAGCCCTCGATGAGGTTAAAACCACTCCTGCATGTGGTGCACTGGTCACTACGACTACCAACACAGGTCTCACAAGAGGAGGAGCACTTCTTGCAACGTTTCCTATCATCACGGAAAAATCCACTGGGGCACTCCGATACACACATCCTGGAAAGAAAAGTCATTGAAGACAGGAAAAGTATTTACATTTAGAGCATTAGGATAACCTCCTTGAGATGGAACATGTCATTTTGGAGGTTTTGAAGACAAATATAAAGACAACAAAAAAAAGGTGAGGGAAAAAAAAAATTACAACCTTATACAAAGGTTGTAATTTTCAGATTGATTAGTCAACGCTGCGCAAAATAAGTGAACAGTTACACTCGGAAACATGTTTATGCAAGTTTAACACTCAGGTGGAGCTCAAAACATCAAAGCTTTTTTTTAAAAGAACTTCTTTGGATACAAAACAGGAAGACTTAGTATAAAAAAAATGAAGAATGGAAAAAAAGGTGTCATGAAAGCATGTAAAAAAAAAAATCTATAGCACATTTTTCTTAAAGATTTATTGAGGCTGTAGTTTCCTCTGAAGGACAGCGTTCTTCAGCAGCAGACCAGTGAAGACCAAATCAAAACCAAAGACCGAAATGTAAAAAATAAATAAATACATAATCTCTGCAGCAAATATGATCTAAAATGCAATAAAATATCTGTGAAGTAATGCAAAAATAAATGTGTGCGTGCAGGTTTTACACAACGAACAGGCCAACATCTACTGAATAACTTCACAGCTCCTTAGCACCCCATCATTTTAACCCGAGCTCACATCCTGAAGTAATGACCTCCATAGAGCTAAAGAGCAAAAAAAAAAACAAAAAAAAAAACCGCACACACAAGCGTGCACCTTCTGCCAAAAAACACACACTGCACGTGTGTAAGTACAAAAGACATGCTTCTATCCTCCAACTTAAATACATGCCTGGTTTGCTGAAATGGTTATATAAAAAGAAAAAAATATCTTTTGTAACAACAGCATGTACTGTAGTGTAACCTCTAAACCCAGGACACCAATTAAAACTTCAAACCTTATTTTGTCTCCGACACACTGATTAAACATGTAGAAGACAATAGAAGGGAACTTTGAAATTCAAACCTGAATTTAGGCAAGAAATTTGGAAAGCCAGAAGGGTGCGCATTCAAAATGTTGGCCCCCTGTACATGCCAACAAAGCTAACAGATCTAAATTCAAATGTGTACTTTATAAACGGTTACAAATATTTGCATATTATTATCCCTCAACAAACACCGATAGTTCTCTCAGAACCTAAGAAAATGTTTTTAAAATGTAATCGATTACTATTTACAAGCTGATAGTTTACCCTGAGAATCAAACTCAAAAATACATAAAAAGAAATTCCAAAGACCCCCACATCCTTTGGTGTATGTGAAGCATCAAACACGCATGTAGGGATGTAATTATCTGATGACTAGACGCTGCTGCCACCCCTCCTCCTTCCTCCAATCTTCATTCATCAATTGCTCCCTGTGGTGGCAGAAAAGGGCAGCACACCTCTAAAGTGAGCTAATGATAAGGCAGCACCTAAGCTTGCACATTCTCATGCACCTGCATCGGCCTGTCTTTTATTAGACCAGAGACAGGCCGACACAAAGGCAATTACTACAGACTTTGATCCCGGGGGGCAAGCACAAAATGTAGACACATGCACAAATTTACAGTCACACACGGGCTTGTATACACACAATTAAGAAGGGGAAAGGACAAACAGGACACACCGTGACTGACAGCGTTTCTCTTATCAGACTGACGTGGTGTAATTAATCAGGCCACCATCAGGAAAGTTTCCAAGCTCACCATGTAACAGTCTCCTTATATAAAGCACAGTGCAATGCAAAGCTTCCAAAAACTCAGTAGCCAGTTCTCAGTTCTTGTTTTTCTCTCTCAGATTTACTTGTCAAAACGTAGAAACACTCTTTTTCTGGATTCACATGAAAATAAATAAATAAAATGCACTAAAAATAAACGCAGATGTTAAATTTCTGTAGGTTTCCTAATGATCAAACCCAATCACACAAAACAGGCTGGCGAACAGATGTTTCTCTGAGGTATGTAAACAACTGAAATGTTGCCTTCGGCTGGTTAAGTCTACAGATCGAGGGATTTGTATGCACCAATGTTCACTTTACCTTTGGAAAACTATCTGATTGAAAGCCCCTCAGCTAATATTGATCCGTCTGCTCATTGGACCTCTTACTCCTAAAAACGATCAAAAGACGAAGCAACTGCTGGGCCAGACATGGGTTTTCCATGTGTTGCCTTTAAATTAACAAAGGAGATGGCTCAAATGGCTCTGTTGGAGTTCATTAAACAAGATTTTTTTTGGCATTGTGGGTCATAGGGTTTGAGCTGATCCAAGTAGTTCTAGCTCCTAATTCTACAACGAAGAACATAAAGGAATAAAAGTTTTGCCAGGACAATCATTCAATCATTTGTTTTTTAGTCTGTGATTAGTTTTGTTTATTCATGTGTTGAAATCTTTTATCTTCTTTGTTAAAAAAAAATCTAAGAAGAAAACCCAACAGTAAGGCACTTTTCCACTGCTCTCCTATTTAGCATGAGGTTGTTGCCACAGTGGATAGTTCGATACGTCTGACTTAGCACAGATTTTATAGTGGCTGGCCTTCCACCCTCGATACTCTCATTTATCTGTGCTTGGGTCTGGCACTAGGAGCATACAAGCCCGTGAAGTCACTGAGGCTGGGTTCTTGTCTCCTCCCGGTCTCGAACTAGGGTTCTTTCACATTTAAGGAGAATGTATAACCAGACTATAACTAGATGGCAACCACTTGGGTCGAATCCGTGAGTGCAAAGAGACACGTGTGGACATGTTACACTCATCGGTGGAGACTTACTGCAACATGTAGCAAAGTATTTGCAAACCTTCACCAATTTGCCTGAGAGTGACTGCAGTCGAATACGGCTGACTCTGCAATCATCCATTTTTTTCCAAATTGCAAGGACTCTACTGTCCTAACAGACAGACAACCATTTACACCCAGATTGACACCTTAGCTAATTTAGAAATGCCACGTGATGCATGTGTTTGCACTGTGGGAGAAAGCTGGAGTACCCAGAGAAAACCTACATGTGGAGGGGGACAGCAACAGAGTCAACACAAAAAGTAAATCCCTATTCTGGACCCAGGACCTTCTTGCTGTGATGAGCCAGTACTACACAAGGCTAAAGCACACCATGTAAAGCTTTTCTGGCAGAAAGTCAAGTGGCGTAAAACAAAGAGTGATACAGTTCGATTCTGAAGGTTTGATTTTGAGTAGATGTATACACTCAAGGAGCAATATAACTTCTGACAATCTAAAGCAGTCTGACCTGGTGTTGTTCTTGAACTTGAGGAAGTAATGAAGGCAGTTAATGCAGTGGTGGGGTCCAGGACCCCAACAGCCATTCTCACTGCATTCAGAGTCACAGGGGCCTGGATTCAAATACAGAAAGAAAAAGGGGTTTCAAGTCTTATAGCCTCTTAAAATGATCTATTTTAACTGATTGCACTTCAAAAGTACCCTTAAATCACAAACTACAATACTAATATTTTGACACAACAGCAGGGAAGTAAAAAAAGGCAATGACAAATATGTTACTAAAGGCTGCTATTGTCACCAACCCTGCTGTGGGCGGCAATGGATTTATCACTTACCAGGGTACTCCTCTGGGAATTCCTCATCAAGGTCTGCAAACTGAGGCTTATCTATGTGCCCAGTTGAGTACGGGTGCACAGAGGTGCCATACAGCACCAGTGACCACTCCTTTAGCTTGCCTGAAAAGACAAGATGACATTTATAAAAGTTATCCTAAATAGAGGCATTTCGTTATCTCCTTGCGGTGGGTAAATTGGGGTGTTCTCATATTTATATTGTAGAGTTACTGGTATAATCAGGTCACACTATAAACCCGACTACATTTTTACGCCCTGCATTTTCAGAAACCACCGCGAAACGTTTTAATGATACCCAAGGAAAGCTAGGTAGTTTATATGGCATTACAGTGACTGATGTAACAGCTTTTAAGAACCTACTACTCTTCATCTGAGACAGTAAATTAGTGGGTAATTTCAGTTACAAAATTCACGGCTTCCCGAGCAACATGCATGGCCCTGATGGCACTTTACCTATTCCAGAGAAAGTTAATGGCTCTTCTGCTTCTTCTGTTGCCATAACATAAAAATCAATGTAAAAAAAAAAAAATGAATACAACATGATTCAGTTAAAGAAACTATTCACACTGTCATACCAGGCACTTTCTGGCTGCGAAGTTGTGAAGGTGAGTCATAGATTTCTAGGACCCAGTCGCCAGCTGCCTTCTCTCCCCAGCAGTGGGTGGTCATAAACTCCCAGTTCTTAAAACCCTCCATGGAGTGATCAAACAACCTGTGCATCAGAAGTACACACAGTTACAAACACACAGACACTTATCGGATGAGGAAGTGTTTCAAACACTGCAAATACAAGAGCAAACAATCAGAGCCTTTAATGAGCTATGCGCAGTGTACAGTACTGAGATTTACTAGAGGCTAAGTAAACCTGTGAAAACTCTGAATTCTGATTGGTTGGAAGATGCTGATTCACTTTTTATGAGCAAAAACTGTTGATAAAGTGTTGTAAACATAAACTCAGTGGCCACTTTATTTGTTACACCTTGCTAGTACTGGATTGGACCTTCTTTTGCCATCGTGGCACAGATTCAACAAGCTGTTGGAAACATTCCTTAGAGATATTGGTCCATACTGACTTGATAGCATCACACAGATGCTGCTGATTGGTTGACTGATGTGAATCTCTTGTTCTACCGCATGCCAAAGGTGTCCTGTTGGATTGAGGACCATTGAGGGCATTTGAGTGTAGTTAATACACTGTCACATAGAAGAAACTGGTTCAAGAGGATTTATGCTTTGTGACATTATTCTGTTGTAAGCTGGATAGATGGTACGCTGTGGTCATAAACCAATAGGCATGTGGTGTTTAAATGATGCTCAGTTGGTACCCAGGGGTCCAAAGTTAAGAACCTGAGGTTGAACCATTATTACAAAGCAGAATGATCCATTTGCATTCCAAATTCTGACCCTACTCTAAGTCAAAGAGAAATTGAGACTCATCAGATCAGGCAACATTTTTCCAAATGTTGCCGACCAATCTACTGCTTTCCTATTTTGATCCAGCTTCAATTTCCCATTTTTATCTGACAGTAGTGGCACACAGTGTGGTCTTCTGCTGCTGCAGCCCATATGCATCAAGGTTCAATGTGCTGTACATTCACAGATGCCCTTCTGCATATTATGGTTGTAACGAGCGGTTATTCGAGTTGCTGCTACCTTCCTATGACCTTAGGAAGGCAGTTCTCTCAAAGAGCTCCCACTCACTGGATATTTTCTCTTTTTCAGACCATTCTCTGTAAGCCCTAGAGATGGTTGCGTGGGAAAAATTCCAGATGATCAGATCAGTTTCTGAAATACTCAGACTGCCACAAACAACCATGCTACGGTCAAAGGCACCTTTATTCCCCATTCTGATGTTCAATTTGAACTTCAGCAGGTCGTCTTGCTCTTGTATACATGCCTAAATGCACCCAGTTGTCGCCATTTGATTACCTGATATTCGATATTTGTTTTAACAAGCGGCTGAGCGGGTGTTCCTATTGAAGTGATATATTTGCCACTGTTCAACTGCAGGTAAACTGTAGATGGTAAACACCAAGCTTCAGCTTGAGGTCTTAGAGCCAACAATAACGACCAAAGATGGGATAAAACCATGAATATATTACAGTTAAGTGATGAGGACTGTATGATGGGCTGAGGGTTGCTTTGCTTTTTGAAGGGAGAGCAGCTGTTTTTCACATAAACCACATGATTTTTTTTATTATCTTAACACATTCCCATCTGTTGTCAGTTGATCATATTTTTCCTAAATTAACCAGACAAACTGTGGGGAGTACTCCACAGCAGACCAATGAAAAAGAGGTCTTAGCTGACCTAAAGTCCGGCGATGGTATTAATTTAATAGAAAATAAACAGATATAAGAATTAATAACTGAAGATCAGAAACAGTGTACTTCAGCCCATAGAAGTTGCAGATACTGCTGTTAGGTAAGGAGTTTAATTTGATTTTCATTCATATTCAAATTAATTTTCTTTTTAATAGAAATACTCTGGCACTGGCAGCCCTCATCATCATCACACAAACTTCAAGCTGTTCCTGTCTGTTGTGGCACTCAACTACATGCTCTTTGGTTGTAGTAAGTGGACTTTGGACATATTCAGATAAACATGCAACTATATGAAAGGACGTGGCAGGCATGAGTCAGAAAAACTGGTGGATTGAGCAAGTTTTTTTCTGAAGAGTTTAAATTATACAATTGAGTCCTATAAGATCAACGTAGCTTCAAGCTATCTATATATCTATATATATATATATATATATATATATATCTATCTATCTATCTATCTATCTATCTATCTATCTATCTATCTATCTATCTATCTATCTATCTATCTATCTATCTATCTATCTATCTATCTATCTATCTATCTATCTATCTATCTATCTCTCTCTCTCTCTCTCTCTCTCTCTCTCTCTCTCTCTCTCTCTCTCTCTCTCTCTCTCTCTCTCTCTCTCTCTCTCTCTCTCTCTCTCTCTCTCTCTCTCTCTCTCTCTCTCTCTCTCTCTCTCTCTCTCTCTCTCTCTCTCTCTCTCTCTCTCTCTCTCTCTCTCTCTCTCTCTCTCTCTCTCTCTCTCTCTCTCTCTCTCTCTCTCTCTCTCTCTCTCTCTCTCTCTCTCTCTCTCTCTCTCTCTCTCTCTCTCTCTCTCTCTCTCTCTCTCTCTCTCTCTCTCTCTCTCTCTCTCTCTCTCTCTCTCTCTCTCTCTCTCTCTCTATCTCTCTCTCTCTCTCTATCTCTCTCTCTCTCTCTCTCTCTCTCTCTCTCTATCTATATATATATATATATATATATATATATATATATATATATATATATATATATATGGTTTCAGAAGGAATTGCAATTATTAGGTACCGATGTAGATTTATCGCTAACATATAAACCCCTGTTAGACTCCTCTGTCATGACAATATGCTTTATAAATAAATCCCTAACCCAAATATTAAACAGATTAAGGTCAGCTATTCTTCCTTAGATGGAACGGCACAAACCCGCTGGGCTACCAAAAATTATTCTCAAAGGCGTTGGTTTGGCAATGTATAATATACACATGCATGCATTTTTTAAAAAAAAACTAAATTTAAAAAAAATACATAAAAAGAAAGTGAAAAAAGTGATCTTTTATTTCAAGTTCATGAAGCTGAACCTTTGAAAAAGATCATTCACAGTAGCTTCTGTACCTGTTGGCAAGCAGCTGAGACTTTGTCCCTGAGGGTGAAGTCAGGTTGATTGACAGGTCCCCACGGCGAGGGTGTGTAATCGTGATGCGTACGACCACATGCTCCAGGTAGATCACGTGATGGTTGGGGTTGTCAGTGCATCCTGTCGCCTTGTACACGGACCGAACCACGTGCTCTGGACGGATGGTTCTGGAGGAAAACAGAGTGTAAACATCAAAAGAACCAACATGCTGCAGCACAGTTTAACCACTTTAAGTTTTTCAGAATCAGAAAACTTTGTTATTCCCAGAGGAAATGATGTGGTCACAGCAAGGACAGCAGTGAACAAGTACCACTATCACAAAAAAGCTCCAATAAAAAAATATACACAATATATAAAATAATAATATAAACTTGCAGCTGTGGCGTCTCTCTTACCATACTGACAGTTATTTTCTCTGCAAGGGATGTGCAGGATTTATCTGCCCAATATCACTCTACATGAACTGAGGCATTTTAAACCTTAGACTGTGGCCGTCTCCATAGCGATACGGCTCTAATTGCCATGACACAATTAATGTAATTATAAAGTTTCACTTCACTTCTTTTGATTTAACCTCCGAAAACCAAAGGGCATGCAAAAAAAGAGAGAGAGAAAAAAGTCCATATTAATATTTCTCATTTCTTGAACCTCACTCTGCCAAAGAAACCAAGAACCTGAACACGATAAGAAAGACAAAGAACATTATTTGTTCGGTCTGCTATGCACGGCTCAGCAGCAGAAAGCTCACCGAGCAGCCAACATAAACATCTAATGGCCCCTTGAATAACATCTGTGCTATGATTTAATAGAGCAGCGATACAGCACCAAAACCTGGACGAGTCCACAAGAGGGGACAATGAAAACCATCTTGCCAGCGCAACACTTTGGAGAAAAGGAGTCACACATGGAGCAGCTGAGCCAACTTAACACATCAGCTCACTGCTGCCAATGGATTACATGCAGCGTTTACTCACTGGAAACTAAAACATTACACTTTCTTCAAAACATTACAAAAATGAGTTACTAAAATAATTTCTTGCAGGCTGGAGGGGGTTGAGAGAACAGCCATTGAGTTCTGTTGTTTGATTATATATTGAATAGAATAGAATAGCCTTTATTGTCATTGTACAGAGTACAACGAAATTGGAGTGCCACTCCCTTGGTGCAAGTTTCAATAATAAATATAAATGTAAAATATAAAAAGTACAAAAAAAACAATCGTAAGTACTCAAACAATAGTATGTACAATATATACAGGATAGCAGCATTAATATAATGACAGTATGAATAGCAGCATAATATAATGACAGTGACGGTATGGAATAGGTTCAATTGTTTTTGTGCTTATTTACTACGGTGATAGCTCTGGGAAAGAAGCTATCCCTGAATCTGTTTGTCCTGGTTTTATGTGACCTGTACCGTCGGCCTGACGGTAATAGTTCAAACAGTTGGTTGCTGGGGTGAGAGTGGTCCTTGATGATATTGCCAGCTCTGCTGAGGTACCGAGAGTTTGCAGTGACCTCCAGGCTGGGCAGAGAGCAGCCAGTGATCTTCTGGGCTGTGTTGATGACCCTCTGCAGTACTTTCCTGTCTGCAGCTGAGCACCCTGCATACCATGTTGTTATGCCGTACGTTAGGATGCTCTCTATGGTGGCTCTGTAAAATGTCACCAGCAGCCTCTCCTCCAGGTTGTTCCTCCTGAGCACTCTCAGAAAGTGGAGACGCTGCTGGGCCTTTTTAACCACCGCTGTAGTATTTGCAGTCCAGGAGAGGTCATCAGATATCTGCACGCCCAGAAACCTCATGGAGTGTACCCTCTCCACACAGCTCCCGTGAATGTAAAGTGGGGCCGGGTCTGCTCTGCCCTTCCTGAAGTCCAAGATAAGTTCTTTAGTTGTCGTGGTGTTCAGTTGGAGGTTGTTAACTGAACACCACTCAGTCAGTCTGTTGACCTCATCTCTGTAGTCCGACTCATCCCCCCTTGAGATGAGTCCAACCACTGTGGTGTCATCCGCGAACTTTATGATGGTGTTTGAGAGATGGGTAGGGGAGCAGTCGGATGTGTAGAGCGTAAACAGGAGGGGACTCAAAACACATCCTTGTGGAGACCCGGTGCTGAGTGTGATGGTGCTGGACCGGTGGGGGCCGAGTCTGACAGACTGTGGTCTATTTGTCAGGAAGTCCTTGATCCAGAGGCAGATGGGGGTGGAGAGTCCCAGGTGAGACAGTTTCTGGACCAGGATCTCCGGGATGATATGATTGAATGCTGAGCTGAAGTCCAGAAAGAGCATTCTCACATAGCTTCCTCGGTGCTCCAGGTGACTCAGCGCAGTGTGGAGCGCTATGGTGATGGCGTCCTCGGTGGAACGATTTGTCCTGTAGGCAAATTGGTGGGGGTCCAGAGTGGGAGGCAGACCGGCCCTGATGTGCTGACAGACCAGTCTCTCAAAGCACTTCATCACTACGGGCGTAAGTGCAACAGGCCTGTAGTCATTTGGGCTGGCCACAGCTGTCTTCTTGGCGATGGGGATGATGGTGGAGGTTTTGAGGCAGGGCGGGACGGTGTTTGATGACAAGGAAAGGTTGAAGATTTTAGTGAAGACTCCGGTCAGTTCGTCAGCACATGCTCTGAGAACCTTTCCATATTGGAAACTTTTTTGAAAGATTCAGTTTTAAGCGTTGCAATCACGACCACGACATTTTCTAGTTATGAAGCCATGCGGTACAGATGTTCATCTTTGCCAGTAAAATTGCCCCGAGGCAATTACAAACTAGCCCGTGATATCAAAAGCGATTCCAGGAGCGACACTTCCTCGCATTTGGCTCGATAATTGATTGAGAACAACAGTAACAAAGTGGCTTATTTCATTAATAAAAATAATCAGCTTTGGCTGTTCAGACCGTGTAATTAATGCTGGTCTGCTGATTATTAATTACTGCTAAAAAACATCAATTTGTTGTGACTGATGTGTTTGCAAAAGGCCAACACTGGCCACCAAGATGAAAGTAATGATTTCCGCTGAGAAATGCTGCTTAAATTACCCGAGCTGGTACGTTAAATTAATCTGTCTCACATCGGTTAGAGCGGTGAAGAAAGGAACGACGGCGATTTATAATTAAAAGCAGCACATGAGCAGCACACGTTTTCCTGAATGCGGAGAGGAAAATAATCTACGATAATCTTTCCATTTGTCCCTCATCTCTATCTGAGCGTTTCCATAATGGAAGTCTGAGCAGCTAATTGACGCAAATACTTTTACATAAAGTACAAAACAGAAACAACTGTTGGTGGTGAAGCAGATTAGATGGAGCGAATAACAGTGAACACACTGAATGTCCGTTTTGATGACCATTTGGAAAGCGGTCAGCGGTAACATCTGGGGAGTCTGGAGCCGACAGAACAGCTCTGCTCTATGACACCGCACAGATAGCTGAACCGTGCATGCTGGGACCGAGCAGATGCACGGCTGATTACCACCAGTCTGATTGCACTCGGATCATGCAGTTTTCCTGCTGCATACTCCAAGTGGTGCTGAGATCAGCTGCAGACAGACATTACCAAACGTGGTCAGAGGGGCCAGCCAGAGGGTGTGTGGGAGCACAGCAGTGAGGTGATGACTGCACTTATGTCGCAAGTTGCACTAGAAGCACAGAATACACGCCCAGAGAGATGTGGCAGCAAACTAACTGCACATGTGTGCCTGCTGTCGTCTTTTCTTTATTTTTAAACAAACTCTTGGGTTTATGGAGGAGGTCGTTTCGCTCCTTTTGGGACGAATCCAGATTTGAAAATGTGTCACAGATAAAACTTTTATGATTGTTTTGCCTTCACTTCAGAAGCAAAAAAAACAAAAAACAATACAACGCCTTTTGTTTCTGGTGATTGCTTACTTTCTTCTTATTGTGGCTTAATGGAAGTGTTACTTCTGTTCAAAAACAATGCTTTAATCCCATTCACAGCACATATATTTCTTCATTACCCACCAGTAAGGATTGCTTAACACAACAGCCTCCGACAGGAGTTAGACTTTTACATAAGCCTCATATGGGCTGGCTTGTGCACTGGTGCAGAACAGACAGAATGACAGTGATAATGGTGCAGTCGCTGGCCACTGAGCCTTCAACTGAAAGCAAACCAGTTCGGGGCCCAAGTTCAGCCAGCCTGCCTAACACAGAACAGAGCTCAGGCTTCCAGCTGCATCAAGAATAACAAGTTGTGAAGCCCTGGCTCTCTCTATGCAAGTGTGTGTATGCGTGTGTGTGTACACACACACACACACACATAGTAAAGGTCTTATGTGAGAACCACCCTGCCAGAACTAATGCTTGGCCCCTATCAAGGTACAGCTTGCACAACTGCACTCTGAAACACATGCCAGTGCAAAACACCAGAGAGAGAAAGAAATAAGAAAGAAAATAGAAAGACAGTACAACTGAGAGGGGGGAACAGATTGAAACAAAGAGTGGGGGCGGCAGGGGCTCTCACAACAGCTTACAAAATCTGACT
This sequence comes from Rhamphochromis longiceps, assembly GCF_057381845.1. Taxonomy (NCBI): domain Eukaryota; kingdom Metazoa; phylum Chordata; class Actinopteri; order Cichliformes; family Cichlidae; genus Rhamphochromis; species Rhamphochromis longiceps. The sequence goes on along the minus strand of NC_140568.1, from coordinate 28,287,154 downwards.
TAGCCAGAATGAAAGCATATTTAATAAGACTTGTTGGTATATGAGGACACTAGATGGGATCAGATTCCTTTGTGTCATAGAAACTGTACATATACATATACTCTTTTAACAAATCACCCTAGCAGTAGACATCCATGATTATTTAATGCAGGAACACCAAGCTTTTAATTTAATTGGCGAAATTTTAAAGCTCTTTTAAAACTGTTGCTACAAAGCTGGATCACTCCAGCTTTGTAGCAACAGTTGGGGGAGGCTGTTTCCCATATCCCGTGCTTCCTTAGGGATCATTTTGGAATACCAACTACGAACATCGCTCATCAGCTTACAGAGTTTAATGATGCTTTTGTGACTGAACGGAGTAAAATTCCTGCAGCCAGGTTCCCAAAGTCTGATCTCGAATCTGCTTCAAGTGTGTTGTCCACATACTTATGACTTATAAGAGATTATGCAACCTGCCTTATGTTTTACCTGATTTGTCGGTCTGCACTCTCCACACAAACATGTTGAGTGGGAACTTGCTTCCATCGCTCCGCCTCCTTCACCATCGCCTCGGCATCCATCAGGCCGAAACCATACAGGTGGCTGACTGCAGGAAACAGCAGAAAGTCACAGGTAGTCAGGCCGATTTATTCGATTGTTTTTGGCTACGAACAGTTTGTCAGAAGAGGGTTACATCTTAAAGCTCCTTAAGAAGATTTTGCGTTTTTAAGCAGCCACAGTACAACATCGGCGTCAACATCCTTTTACAGAATCTGGCCTCACTGGGTAGCACCAGGTTGGACGAAAGAGGGGTTTATTTGAGTCACTGTTGCCTTCCTATCAGGTCAAAGCAGTCTGACCAGTCCTCTCTGACATCAACAAGGTATTTTTACCCAGACAACTACAACTCCCTGGATATTTTCTTTTTTTTGAAGCACTACGCCACATTCAAAGTCACCTAGCTCCTGTTTTTTGTTTTTAAACCATCGGTCAATCTCATAACCAGTCTTCAAATGACCATAATAAAAGGCAAGCGGTTTCATAAAGAAGAGAAGATGACTTTTGAGGTTATGTCTGATGTGTCACAGTAGCACAAAGCTTTCACCAAGTACGGGTGTCTGAAGACAAACAACAAAAAGAAAAAAAAAAAAAAAAAAAAAAAAAAAAGCTCCATTTAAATTGTACGTGCTTCACATAACCATAGCTCCTCAACAATTTTGGTCTAGCGGGAAAATTCAGATGCTTCCTGACAGATGAGAATTAGTCCAGACGCCGCTATAACACTTGGGTGATAAAGGGTTAAATCACCTTGTTCCTCATTGTGATGCTCATTGTGAACTTAAGCAGGTCATCTTAACCACACCTACACCTCAAAACTGAGCATGTGATTGCCTGATTAAATATGTTAATGTGTTCATGAAGAGGTGTGCCTAATATAGTGGCCGATGAGTGTAGTTGCTTTTAGAGTCCTACAATTGTTGCCCGAGAAGAATCAGAACGCGTCAACCAAAGTGAAACTCTATCACGTACGTTTTAAATGCCCCTCTTAGTCAGAAAAGAGTTAGAAAAAAATAAGACTGCTTATATGTACAGCTAATCAAATATGAATTCCTTTCATACTTCCTCACCCCTCCTCCTCTCCTCTGTCACTTGGAAAATCTCCAGGCACACTGGGCCTGCAGCTTGGCTGACCCTTAGTTCTCCCTCTCTTGGTTTCTCTCCAACACACACACAATAATACACACACACACACACACACAGGTACGCACTCAAAGTTACAAAATAGCACCCACCACATGGACCCTGACAGATGGCAGCTGGCAGCGCCGTACTTAAGCAAGCAAGAACAAGACATTTTTGGAAACTTCTCATCAACCGCCTTCAGAATAATCTAATAAAAATATACATTTTCACAATGCAGTAATTGGTTAGTTAAGATAAGATCTGCTGAAAAAGAAATTCCTTACATCATCCTCCTGTGTTCAAACTGATCTGACTTTTCTAACACAGAGCTGTTACGTTTCCTTTTTACCTTTACCGTCAGCTCCACCTGCTAGAGAAACAGCTCAAAGGAAGCTTTATGTGAAAGCTCTACTGGCTCTGTTCTGTGTAACGTTTATTTGTTTGTTTGATATTCTGGCGGTATGAAACGAAGAAGCGCAGATTCCCAGCAGTAAATCAAAAGCCTCAAACAAATATCAAACACTTCTAGGGGGGGGCAAAAAGTCAGCTTTATAAAGACAAATTCCAATTAAGTTAAATCAACTTTATTTCAAAGACGTTTTTTAATGATTATCACCCATCCAGACTTCAAACACCGCTCAGTGAACTTCTTGAAAATTAATTAAAATCAGTCACATAGGACTTGTAACCGATTATTTTTATTGTGTAGAGGCACTGATAAGATATTGAAATTCAATGTGGTTCATGGTTGAGAAAACACTGTGGTAGATGGTCTGAATTCATAAGCAGATATATTTCGATGCTCTCTTTTTGAGCAAGAAGTAAACAGGTTTGGATGCAACAGAGATTCAAGAATTTTACTGCTTTCATTTACGTCTGAGTGAGTGAGTGAGTGAGTGAGTGAGTGAGTGAGTGAGTGTTTACCATTGTAACCAGCAGCATTCGTCTTCCAGTCAGGAGCGCTGAGGTGTCCGGCTCTAGAGGTTTTCACAATGATATGCTGAACGTCTCTCCATGATAGCAGAGGACTAGCAGAGGAAAACACAAATAAAAAGAAATCCATCGATTTATTAACGAAAAAAAGAAGAAGAAACTTTGCTTAGCTGTCCTACACTACCGCTAAATATTTGAACTGCCTTCACAAAAGCAGGAAGTTATCCAGGAATGATAACGTTGATTAGACATTAAAAAAGGCAGAATGGAGATAAAGACAGACAGACAGATCTTTGTTGTGAGAGTTAACAATCAGACATCATCGTGGCGGGGAGGGGAGGAAGAGGCGGCCGTTGGCTAGATGAAAGGAACGTTGGGAAAAACAAATCCAGTACAAAAGGTGAAGCGGGTTAAAAAAAACAAAGCAGAAAGACGAAATGTAGGTAAAGAAAAATGAATATACAGTAGGTGGAAAATTACTGAGAGAGAAAATTACAGAGGGCGTAGATGGAGGGCGTAGATGCTTGTTCCGTCTCTAGTTTCTTAGATCTCACGTGAGATCCATTACAGGATGGCAGCCATGTGTCTCAACTCCTTTGATGTCCAAATGTTACATTAAAGGAAAAAAAACCAGGAAGAAGTGGGTCACCAAGTTTCCTGGGATTCCCTTCCATCTCATATGCTGGCCAGATGCTCTGTTCTCTCCCCTCATGTCACTCCCTCACCATCTGAGACCTCCAGAATTTGCAATTCCCCAAAGCTTTTGACCTAAAACTATGATTTTAGGCTTTCAACCTCACATTTTAGTGTTAGAGCCTAACAAAATAGACCGATATCTGCCCCAATTTCGGGCAGATATAGACAGGAACGAGGCTTGTTGAGTTGCTAGCATTAGAGGAGCTACCTGCGGTCTGTGAAACCTGCTGTACAGAGTTTTGTTTCACCGCCAACTGGCTATGCCTGTGATATATGCCTCCAAGGAGGAAAGCAACACTGATGGTAACCTGTGTTTGTCGCTAATGGCTTACTTATTAGAATGAATGCAAGATAGATTAACTCTTCCTAACGGTTTACCTCGTATACTTATTCATCCTGATAGTGCACCAATCAGGTCAGGCAAACAAAACATTGTGTAACAAACCAGCATAGCAAATAACCAGCAAATAAATAAATAAATAAATATAGATAAAATAAAAAAAAAACAAACAACCAAGCCACAGAGGAGGTGCTAGCGGCTGGTGCTGTGCGACTCAAATGTAAACAAATGACCCCACTGTAGCGCTTGCTAGCTGTGCTCCACATGACAGAAAGAGCAAACAGTGACAAACTGACGCTTGCTTGGTAAAGCAGGACTATAAGCAGTTCGTTAAAAAGCTCCAACATCCCAGGTAGAAAATGTTTGTGGGTTTTATTGTGTGACAATTTTGTTAGAAGTTTGAGCTACTTTAGTTATTGCTAATCATAAGTGTCATGCAGCTGTTTTCATTTCCATGTAAAAACACTACAGTAGACTGCTGCTGGCAGCTTGTTTCAATAGATTCACACTTTAAATGTTGAAGTGTGTCAGTGGTAACAGAAGCTCATTGATAAACATTACTCACATTTATAAAGTTACTGCCTACAAGCTAAAAGCATTGATAAAACATTCACTACATTTTTAAATATTCATTCAGAAATATTGTTACTGCTAATTTTCTTAAAATGTGATATAATTTGGGGGCCATATTGTCTACCCCCCTACCCCTATTGGAACCCCAAAAAACACAACAACCAGCTGATCCAAGCAGGGCAGAGCATAAACAAGAAAATAAAAAAAACTTTAAAAATAAAATACATGTGATGAATGTTTATGTTTCATGTGTCTCATCAGGAACAAAAAGATTTTTTAATATCCAATTTTTTTAAGTCTTAAAAATTCCACACTCGTCAGGTTCCAACTTGGACCCAAGCAAACCCTAGAATACTTACTTAAAAATAAATAAATAAAAAAAATCTTTTTAAGAGCTTAGAAAAAAAATCTGTCCAGCATTTCTTTCTTTCAAAACGCTGATTTAATATAAAAGATGGACACAGTTTCTGGGTCTGATCAGTAAAACCAATGCAGAAACAAAATCTTTCTAGAAGGAAGTCTGAAGGTACGGCTTAGAAACGCCTTCAGAGACTTAGATGAGAAATTATTTGAAGCATCCTGTTTATGTTCAATTTCAAAAGTCGCCAAAAATGTATCTTTGTTTCTCCTCTGATACGTCGACTTCTACCTCCATCTTTGCTGCTGAGGAATCCTCCCATAGATTTTAATTTCACATTCTTTGACTTTGAACGCCCCTCTAATAATGTCTCTAGTAGTAGCGCCTTAAACCTGCATTATTTATGATTGCCAGCAGAGGTTGAACCCCCTGATTGGTTAGCATCTTAGAAAATCTCCCCTCTGCCCCCTGTCATAAGAGCTCAATAAATAATCTCCTGATGGGTTAATGGGTCTTTATCATCATTTTTGTGTCTTATTTAATTCCAGTGTGATGTTTAGTTTGTGAATTATGGCCCAAATTGGAGTAAAGTAGGTGATAAATTATGTTATGGTTTAGGGCAAGGCTCCGTCGGGATTGGCAAGTCTCTACTATATGAGCAGGAAGTGTCAATGAGCATCTCAGTCAGATCCACCCTTTAGAAAGCACGTTAGGCACAAAGCATCAAGATGGTGTTCAACTTCCTCAGCTCGAGGTCTTAAGACAGGACTTCACTAACCTACAGCTGACACCACGGAAAATATAATCAAATTCACTTAGTTATAAGAGTTTATAGTTTAAGCACTTTTTGCAGGACATGAGGACGATTAGACAAAAAAAAGGAGATTTTACAACACATTTTCTCTTTTTTCCCCTTTTTAAATTTCTAATAAAATCCAGAGAAAAGAAATCCCCACAATGCCAAGAATGCAACAAGACATTTACAAGCTGTTACACATGCCCAAAACTCACTAATGCTCTCGATGAGGCCAGACTTGTAATTGTAGAACAGACCTAATGTCTTAAAATAAAGTCAAGTAAGAAATAAATAAGGGATGGCAGCACAAATAAGTCCAATGAAAAGTCAGAATAATTAATGGTCAGATCAATATTAATAGGCTTAGCTGCCAGTGTGTAATTATGGGTCCATAAATGTTTTATGGTCATTAATTAAAAGTGACTTTGGCATCGTTATCTAGGCCATGACTGCCTTCCCATAAACAAGCCAATACTAATTAATGGAACAGCTCACATGCTGGGGGAAACCGGCAGCAAATCAGACATCTAATATAGGTTTCTTGGTGCTTCTCTCAAGCGTAATTATGGCTGAAAACACACAGGGGCAATCTGAAGGGAGACAGCTAAAAGCACAGTGACAGAAGAACGAGAAGTGGGTGAAGCAAAACACTAAGACTCCATCTATTTTCTACTCTTACTTCAGTCCAGTGATACAGTTTTTCATGCCACTCTCTTTAATTTTAAATCTGAAAATGTAGGGGGGGGGGGGACTGAAATCCATCTGTCCCTGTTTTGGTTTCTTAAAATCTCCCAGTAGATGAGGTTCATATGTCAGGCAGCTCATTCTCATTTCTTGTTCTTTCGTCAGTGAAGCCTTTGGTCTCCACGTTCACTCTCTCTAACGTTTCTCCATTTTAAGGACACAAAGCTTGCTTTAAAAAGCTTGCCGTGCTAAATCTAGCACTCACTGAAACATCTTAAACTTGGCAAAATCCACAGAGAACATCACATGGGGCAGTTTTCTGAAGTTTCCCATTCCAATCTTTGCTCATACCAACAAAGATTGCCTCAAAACGGAGATTGTAGTGAAGTCTAGCATAAGGGCATCTTGATGTGTTTATCACAGAGTTTGCTCGCCCTCATTCACCAGATAAGAGCCGATATGATCAGTACGAGACAGACTTTTTCTAAACAGTTTACCCTTTTCGTCTTTCATCCTATCCTTTTTGAATAAATAGGCATGGAGGGATAAAAAAGATTTTGGAGGAGTAAGAACACAGAGCATTGTGACTATAGTAAAGGCAGAGAAAGTACCACAGAGACGACGTGAAAGCCAGCAAAAGAAGAAAGCAGGCAGACAAGAAACAGTGTGTGATAATCTTGTTGAGGAAACAGGCTTATGTGTCCAGCACTGCCTGGAAACGGAGAATATTTTCTACAGGGAGGATTTGGATTGGATTATCCAGGTTAAACGAAGTGACCTCAGCTAACTGAGCCGCTCAACATGTGATGATGGGCCTAATTCAGAGTCTCTGCACCTGCACTGTTTCCAATTCATGAATGTATCACACACTGAGCCCCTCAACAGGTTTAAAGTGAGAACAGGCCAGCACAGAGCACCCAGGGCTTTGAGAAGACATGAACGCTTAACTGAAACCAACTGGGGGACAAAACAAAGAAAAACCTGTTTGTTCTTAATATCTGTCTCCTATTTTTCTCATTTCACTTCTTCACATTGGCACTTTAGTCAAATCTAAAAAGAAAATAAAAAGTCCCCGGGAAAAAGACGCCCAAAATGTCCTATCTGCTTGTTACAAATAGCTTAAAAATCCAGTAAATCTTTAGTGTTGACCTTATTCTGCCAAATTAATTTAGCTGGCACAGTTTGGGTCCACTTGACCTGTTATGGCTCGGTCACACTAGTAGAATGAGATTGGATGTAAGTGTGTGGTTGCAATCACTCTCACACAGGTCGACAAAGGTTTGCAAATAACTATTGTCTAATTTATTTTTTAACAAAAGTGTGCTAACATACTAACATGCTGAGTGTGTTGTCTGCTTCTAATTGTGGACTCAATTCAACTGGTTGCCAACTGCTTGTATTCTTTATATACTTGGATATAAAAAGCTGAAGGTTGCTGAGCACCTGTGTCATTCAGCAGCAGCTGCGTCACTATTTGTGGAGGAATTTCTAAATTTTTGCTTCACATCTGTGGGCTTTGAACTGGGCTCTGAATGCAAGTAGTTTATGTGAATGCCTGTGTGTGCAGACACAAAGAGATGTTTACCTTATCATGGTTAAATCTCTATATTATTGCAAAAAGAAAAAAAAAATGCAGATAACGCGACACAAACTGACAGCAGACTGATTGTCTTATTGCCGTTTGGTCACCTTCACTATCACACACCACCAGCGTAGTCACAGACCTGGTCCCCATCTTCAAAGCAACCGTTTCAAAAGCAGCGAGATCCAAGTTTGCTGCACACTGTTGCAAAAATTTTGGTTGTGCTGCCATCTCACTGTTAATGTAGCATTAGGGAGAGGTCATTAAGATAAGATAAGATAAGATAAGATAAGATAAGATAAGATAAGATAAGATAAGATAAGATAAGATAAGATAAGATAAGATAAGATAAGATAAGATAAGATAAGATAAGATAACCTTTATTAGTCCCACACGTGAGAAATTTGTTTTGTCACAGCAGGAAGTGGACAATTACAAGGTCATTACAAATACAAAGTTGTTTACAGTGATAACGCCTCCATCAACAGGGCACGAGGGGGTGACCGAACACACCAGCTCTCCAGATTTAAACCTGAAGGGGAGATTTTAAACCAATGTGTTTGGCAGCACTCTTCTAATGAGGGAATGTGCTCATCCATCCAGCAGAATCAATGCCAAGGTCTACTGGATTTTCTTTTAATTTGTCACATATCTGTGGATGTTCAACGCAAATTTCTGACAGTCAAACAGGCTTTACAGCAGCTAACAAGCATCCTGTATTCATGCATTTTTTTTCACCACAACGCACACTCACAAATATGCTGAGCTTAAAGTGCAGAAGCAGCAAATGTGAATGCATCACTGAACGGATGAAAGTTTATTGCACATTCAAAAACAGGCACACGCGTTTTTTTCTGGCCCACCATCCAACAGTAAGTTTACACGTCACTAGATGTGCCGCTGAAACTGAAAACAAGCAGATGATCTGTTATCCAGTATGACCTCATCTTGTAAAACTCTTTACAGCTTCACAAATGTGGGCTGATAAAAAGAAAGACAGCATTTCCGTGTAATTAAATGCATCTGTCCTGCTGACTCTGACAAAAAAAAAAAACAAAGAAAAAAAAAGAAGAGAGCAACTTCACGTGGTGCCTTTTACACACCAAAACAGGCCAGAGGACAAGAAGGCATTAGAAGGTGAGCACAGGGCAAAGGGATGAAGTGAAAGGATGAGGTTAAGTGGATCTTACTTTGCCTCCAGGGCCAAAGCAATTATCGCAGCAGCCATGGGAGCTGAGGCTGACGTCCCTGTGTGACTGTCTGTACACCGATGCCTCAGGTCTGTTGTGATCTGTGGAAAGAGAAGTGAAGGGAGTCAGAGGCAACAAAGAGACAGGCGCAGGATGATGAATCAACGTCAAAGATGATAAAAGAGAGGATGAGGAATCAGAAAGCCGTAAGCAAACAATGAAGGAAACCATGAGAAGGGCATTACAGAGGTGGAGGAAAGGAATCAACAATGACAGTACCGGGAAGACCAGAGGGAGAAAAAGACAGGAAGAGATTGAAGTCATGAGGATCAGCAGGATTTAGACACACCTGAAACTCTTTAAACTACCATTCCAGCTTTGATACGCTGCCTTTCTATAGATAACGCACGCGCACACACACACACACACACACACACACACACACACACACACACACACACACACACACACACACACACACACACACACACACACACACACACACACACACACACACAAAATCACCAGATTCACAGGGAATAAGTTTAGTGTTAAAGAAGAAAGGAAAACACTGTAAGAAGTATAAAGTAGCATAAAAACGTGTTATTAAAAAGCTGCATGTTCCCTTTGATTGTATGGACTTTAAGCAGCGAACTAGTCAGACAGCTTGACAGTCAGTTAGCCAAGGAAAGCCTGGCTAACTTCCAGTCTTAGCCCTCATCAAAGGACCTTTTCTGGACTGAAAAGTTTGGGGGATTATCTGAAGAGACACACACACATATACACGAGAACAGAAAGTGGTTCAATAGTATTAGAGTCGACAATATGTGCCCAAGTAGATATGCTGACACTCATATATCAAATATATGAAGTTCTACTGTGAACAAAGAGTACACAGCCAGCGATAAATCATACACAGCATGCGTGTTCAGGGGTGTGTGTGTGTGTGTGTGTGTGTGTGTGTGTGTGTGTGTGTAGTAGCATCAGTATGAGGAATGCAACAAGACGCTGCCAGACAAGCCAACTCGAAGAGGCCAACAGGCACTGCTCATCCCAGCAGGTCAGCGGGACTGATGTGGTTGATCTGAGTTAAACAAGGCTACAAAACTGGACCTACAAGCACACACGAGGCCAGGTTCATGTCAGTTTTTATCATGCTGCACCATACCTCCATCCATCCATCCATCATTTAACTCTGTTAAAGGGGCAGCATTAAAGGCAGAGAAGCCTAAACCTCTCTTTCCCCATCCACCTCCTTCAGCTCTTTTGGGAGAAACAGATGTGTTCCCAAGCTAGCTGAGAGAAATAACATCTGCAGCATGTCCTGGGCCCACCCTGGAGTCTCCTACCAGCAGGTCATGCCTGGAAATACTTCACCTGGGAGGTGCACAGGAGCCATGCTGTATGCTTATTTGAAATTATACTATACTGGGTTTTCCTCCATCTATCCAGCCATCCATGGCAGCAGACTGAGCAAAAGAGAAGGGGAAGACCAAAGCATTCCCAGGCCAGTCAAGATACATAATCCCTCCAGCATGTCCTGGGTCTACCCCAGTGCCTCTTCCTGGTAGGACATACCCAGAACACATCACCCAGGAGGCATCCTAGCCAGACGCTTACATCACCTAAACTGGATCATTTGGATGTGGACAAATAAATGTGTGGTGTTTGGTGCGTAACTGAAATCATCAGTCATCACCCATTGGTGCTTATTTTCCTTCACTCAGCACTTACAATCTTTCGGTCGTAGTTCTCCCCGCTGCTGTAAGTGGTGGTCAGTGTAGACGAGCACTCCTCCAGATACCAGGGCTTGCGTCCGCTCTCAGCCGTGCTGGAGATGGAGATGGTGTAGATGGAATTGGTGTAGCCGTCACAGGAGCAGTGGTCTCTGCTGCGCCCGCCGTTTCCTGAAGCCCATACAAAGATGGAGCCACGGCCCTTTCTCCCCTGACAGGAGAAGAAACAAGAGAAGGTTTTTATTAAAAGACTTCAAATTGTCTTTGTACTTGGAGGCAGTTGCTGCCCGCTAGACCTTTGGCTTTATTTTAAAATGATCTTTTAATGTATTTTAAAAATGAAAGCGATAGATTGAAGAATTGCTTGAAGAAAAAAGAAAAAACAAATCTTTACCAGCAACAGCAAAAGAGCAGAAAAAGATCAGAGAGAAGCCAGACAGTTAAAGTCCTCAACGATCTTGTGGGTGTCTGGCAACAGAACTGATGTTATCTGATCCAAGTTTAGTAATCATAATGTTTTAACTGGCCAAATACTGTGGATGTGTGTGCCTGCCTCCACCTAAAAAAAGAAAAAAAGATGTTGGCAATGCTTGGAGCCATGCTGTGTAAGTGAGGGTTTTTAGGATCTTGGACTGAGCGAGGTTCACTTCTGTCTTGTCACGTCACTGCAGCAGAGCATGCAGCATCGTTTACTGACTGACAGACGTTACTGGAAACTATTACGTTCGTTTTAAATTGCAATAATTGAGCTACAGGAAATTACATTAAAAAGATGCACGCTTTCCTGAACTGTACATTGCATTGTATGACGTCTGAAGTCTGACTACACTTCATTAGTAAAAACTATAAACTTAAATTTGTCAAATACTTTGTATGATTAAAAGGAATTGCATATCAACAGTAACTCAGGCTCTTCAATTCCCTTAATTCCACATTTTCTACCCTTCAACTCCGTTTTTGTTGCTTCTTGTTACTTTTTTTTTTTTTTTTTTTTTTTTTTTTTTACGCACCGTCTTTCCCCTCTACTCAACATTTCCATTTTGTTACATCCTAGAGAAAGATACTGTGTTTTGCTTAGTATTCTGTGGCTTTTCTTTGAAATTGCCACGTAAACATCAAAGCAGTCACATTATAATGTGAAAAGAAAGCACTGAACAAATACAGACGACAGATCACGGGCATTGCTTGGCAGAAAGGAAGCCTTCACGACTTCAAGATGGGAAGTTTTTTATGTGCATGTTTTCCAGATTTTAGGCCCTGGTTACATGGGCGTAGAGAGACCGCCTCAACCATCTGAAAACAACCGGTTATAAGTAAACTGCATTCTTCGACTGACTGGTCAGTGGGTGCTGGAGGTTGCTGCCAGTGGCTGTGAAATCAGCTCCCGAAGCCCGAGCCATGCAGGCAAGTCAGAGACCTGTCAGTTCCTCCCTCCCTGCCAACCACTGATCGCTAAAGCAAAGTATGCATCCACTGCAGCACCGTATACCTCTTTGTGACGAATTTTATTCAGCAACTGCTAGCAGCCATTCATCAGCCAGTAAGGAAATACTTTTTTCCCCTATGTGACCAGAGTTTGCCACAGGACATAAACATAACACAAACCGAAAATACAAATCTTGGTGTTCAGAACATTTAAAAAAACAACAACAAACAAAAAAAAAAAAAATCCCAGTCGTATTCAGAAAATCTTCCTAATGGAGAGCCCATGTTAAGGGTGAGCCTCACACTCACATTAATACAATTTTGCCTCAGTTTTTTCTTTTACCATTTCAGTTAGAAGGTATACTTCCACATTTGTTCAAACTAATTTTGATCTACACCGCGAACCCAGCGGAGACACGCTGAGGATGTCACAGTCAAAGTTCACCCAGGAGTCAGCAGAAGAGATCTCTGACAAACACACGGGTGCTAAAATTCACAATGTTTGTCAAGACACACTCGCACAATAAGCGCACTAACACACACAGACACACACAGACATAGAGCCAGGAATAAAAGGTAGAATGGAGTTCTTCAAAAGGGGGCTTCTGTCAGGCAGCGATAAGCGAGCGAAGCCCTCTGTGAAGGGAGGGTATCAGACAGGAGCAAATGCTGACAGATGAGAGGGACGGAGAGCGCTTTGAAGAGCAGTTATGAAAAGAAAGAAGGGGACAAAGAAGAAGAGAGGACGATGAAGGAGAGGAGAGAGGCGATACACGGGATAAACAGCATTCATTAGCAGCTGAGAAAAATAAAAAAGCAATACCTCCACAAATAACCTTCATTAAAAGTTCTATTCATTAAAAAAAATAACTGATCAAGTCAAATTAAAACAGCACTTCAGAAAACTATTGAAAAAAAAAAATCTGCAAATGTGTTAATGGGATTTCCCTCTTACAAAATATACACAGGCAGTCTGATTAACACCTAAAACAACAATTCCCATTCAAACAATCGCATTTAAACTGGGACAAGCCAGGGTATCTCCCCACAGCTGTCAGTGTTATTTCTAACACCTTGGCTCTCTGTGATAAACTGCCACTTCAAGATATGCACAAGTACTTGTTACACTCACAAACATGCCATTTCCAGTCAGGCTCAAACGGTTGGTGGGCATGCAAGGACACACGTGCCCTACCCATACCAGTGGGACAGATATCCCCCTCACTTCACCTCATGTTAAAGGCCAGCCTGTCATCAACAGGCTGGCCTGTTCTTCTAACACTCACAGCCTGTTCCATCACTCTTTTCCTTCTCTCCCTTCCTTCCTGTTTTGCGACAGGAGCCTTTCGTTCTCATCTTCTAGAGTCAAGTCTGAAAAAGGTCCATATAACTGCTGACCAGCCCCACCGATTCCCCTCCCTCCCTGGATCACCCCTCAAAAGGTCAACATCTGCTTGCCCAGAATGGAAACAGCCACCTAAAGTAAACTTTTAATGTTAATGAGCACATTTGTGAGACATAACCAGTAAATGACTTCACCCCACTTAACCTCTGATATTGCTTTTTCGCTCCACTCAGCCGACATCACAACACCAGCTTGCAGTTATGCAAAACAGGCTATGAATATGTAAATGAATATATGCTAATAGAGCAGAGCTGCTCTCTAATGTCCGGAGGAGCTTCACAGGTAGAGATAGCCTGGAAGCAGCTTAGACTACAATTATATTAGCGTGAAATGCACATCTGCTTTGAGTGTGTCTTTGTGTGTGTGTTTACATCTTTTCTTGCCACATGAATACTAATGCCAAAGTCCTGTTTAAACAATGAATCACATGTTTACTTGTTTCTACATGTATACGAGAGTCCATGTGTACGTGTACCCACCGTGCGGATGCCATTGTCAAAGGCCTGCCTGGCCAGAGTTGCTGGTCCATCCACGGTCTTTCCGTCATCATCGGGTCCCCAGCTGGCACTATAGATGTCGATGTGCTGTGGGTTCAAGCTAAGAGATCTGGCCTCCACCATGTCCGTTACATCTCCATCCAGCATTCGCACACCTGATGCATAAACACAGAAATAAAGCATGCATTTGATCAAGTTAGATCAATATCTCAAGAATCTACAGAATAAGCTATAATAATAATAATAATAATAATAATAATAATAATAATAATAATAATAATAATAATAATAATAATAATAATAAGAAGAAGAAGAAGAAGAAGAAGAAGAAGAAGAAGAAAAAGTAAAAAGTTTGTAAAACCTCTATAATTTCAAGCGTCTATGGAATTACTGCTCATAACACGTAGCCTGATTCTGTTTCAACAAACAACTGGTGAAAAAACAAAACTAATAACAGAAAAATAGCTGAACCTTCATTCAACACACCGATTACCGTAGTTTTCGGGTCATAAGCCGCTACTTTTTCCCCCACACTGTGAACACTGCGGCTTATACTGACATGCGGCTAATGCATTTTTTTTTCATGCGGCCAAAAACATTTTGCCTGGTAACAGTAGACCAATAAAATTGATAAGTAGTATATATACGGTATATATTTTTACGGGTTGTTAAGAGACGTAATGTTGTGTGTGCACTGTTCCGTAAAAAAACCATAAGCAATGTAATTTGTGTGTTACCGATACGTACGTATACTTAAAGGTAGCCGTGTTACGGGCGCTGTTCGAGGAAAAAAAAGCATTTGCAGTATGTATTTTGTATGTTACCATAACGTTTATGTTACCTTACGGATTAAATTAAACGTTAAAAATCCTCACGTATAATATTTCTGTGTAAGTATCTCATATTACAAGTGAAACGCATACGGCTTAAAATCCGGTGCGACCTGTACAAGTACAAAATTGATTTTCTTTCTAAAATTAGAGCATGCGGCTTTTAATCAGGTGCGCTCTGTAGTCCGGGATTTACGGTAATTACAGTTCAGGCTCTCAATCTGATGTGAACTCGAGTTATATCCTCTTTCAGCAACATCCTCCATGAAATAATTATTGGGGCTGCTTCTTTATACAACTTTGAATTCTTTATTCCCTCAGTGATTTTTAAGGCATCCAAGAGATTAAATGCAAAGCAGCCCAAAACAATGATGCTCCCTCCACCATGCTTCACTGTGCGTTTGGTGTGCACAGTCAAAAGCTGAATAGGTCAAAGTTTTCTGGAACATCCAGTGTTTAAAAACAAGACATGATTCAGTGTTTTTGTTTTTATTTTTAAGAGCAGCTGACTCGAAATGGCTTATATGGCATAGAGGTGTTAAATGAGGCATGTTGAGCACAACGATTCATGTGTCACTAGTTGGTCATACTGTGTTCATCTATAATTGTAACTTGAAGGAAGATATTTTTTTAATGCAACATTAAAAATATTTGAAAATGTCATTAATAACATTTTTAAAGAATTAGGAGACACATATGTACAGCACATTTGTGCTACGATGTCCTTTGAGGTCTAATGACATTTCAGTTGTCAGGTTTATAATGAATATAAACAGAAGCAGCTAATCTGTCGGTGAGATTATGATGTGCATGAGATATAAAAAAAAAAACCTAACATTTAGGGTGAGCCAGTAACTCTGCATAGGTTAATGACATTCACAAAAGCAGTGAAACCAGAAGAGACAAAGTTCAGCAGTGGCAGTTCTCTTCAGCATCCTTTGAAATTAGAGCTGGGCGATAGAACGATAACGATATGTATCGCGATATAACTTTTACTCGATAGAGAAATTAAGCTATCGCGATAGACCTCGCCGCTCTTGTCCTCAAAAAAAAAAAAAAAAAAAGGTCAGCCAATCCAAATTAAGTAGCGCAGAGCCGAACCAATCACAGCCGCAGCGTCACGTCGCGTGACTTGTTAGGTACAGCACAAGTGCCAAGCCGCACGTGTTTGTTTGGGAAGCAGCCAGCGGGTAATAGAGCCAGCGCATAATGGAGGACATGAGTGTGCCGACTAGAAAAATCAACCGAGCGTGACCGAAGAGAAAACAGATGATGGTTCCAATGCCGGAGAGATTGTCGAACGGAAGAGCCATAGAAGTTCCGTAGGGTGAAGGTATTTCGGCTATTTCAAGTCTGACAAAAAACAGAGTAGCGTGCACTGTAAATTGTGCCGAAAGCAAGTCTGGAAATACAATAAACTGGTGCATGCGTCACACTGTGCGCCACGTTATTGTTTCGGTGAAATGAATTTCTACAATACTGTTACTGTTAATTCTACTCTCTGCAGTGTTTAAATGCTTACATATACACACAGTTACTGTCCCTCCACACATACGACTGGGTTCTGCTTCTATGCCCCAGCTTTGTTTACTTTTTCCCACCGAGGCTTCTAGACTTCTGATTGGCCAACATTTCTGCACGGTTAGGAATCTAGCGCCACCTGCTGCTTTGGCATGTTCATAGCAGCGTTTTCCTTCATTTCTGCCTTTATGTGTGGACGGGATTATTTTTAAAACGAAAACGGAAAATCTCCGTTTTCAAAAATACCCGTGTACGTGTGGACGTAGCCTCAGTCTCTGACTGGAAGCGCTAATTCGTCATTCGGCTTTTGTCAGACTAAAGTAACTGTTAAAACTGTTTGAAAAGCTCAGCTATACAACAAGGAGAGATTGAGAATTTCCTTTTAGTTCTCAGTTTATTTGATATTGACAAAAGTTAGTCAGTTTTGTCTGTTCTTCTGTAAAACAAACTAAGATTTATTTTTAGAATTAATATTTTGTTTCTAAGTGGAATTGACAATTTAGTCTGTTTTGTTTGTTCTATTTTGAAACTTAAACGCTTTAGTGGCTGCCTTTTGTGTAGTTTGCAATATTTGCCTTTATTTATCTGAAAAAGTCTCATGTTCCTTAAGTACATCTACCCTGTTGAACTTATTATGGGAAATAAATATTTAAATAAAAACAAGCTGCTGATTATTTCACATTTTACTTATGAGCAACGGCACATTTAAATCTTACAAATATAGTTATTTGGCTTATATCATGATAGATATTGTTATCGCCTGAAATGAAAAAAACATATCGTGATATGAAAAAATCTCATATCGCCCAGCTCTATTTGAAATGCATTAGAGGTTCTTAACTCTTAATGACACTAATAAATCCTTATGACGTAGGTCTCTGCTGAAAGAGATGTCATGTCAAACATTGTTGATAAAGTGCAAATATAACATATCACTCACCTCCTATTCTGGCATTGTAGGCAATTCCCACAATGCAGTGGGAGTTGTTTGCAGCTGCAGCAACTTCACCCGCACACCGTGTGCCGTGTCTGGGGAAAGAGTGGGAATGAAGAAGCTTATTACAAAAATCTAAAAACACACACACACACACACACACACACACACACACACACACACACACACACACACACACACACACAGAGATCATGTAACTGAGCTGGAGAATGTCCCAGATGAGTAAATATATACACAAGCAGAATCACACACGCAAACCACCACATAAACATGCTGCATCTGAAGGGGAATCGACAGACGTGTAACCGCGCTTTTTCATGGACAAATATGTACATTTCTGCTGAAGTCATCATAAACTATACGCTTGAAGTGTACAAATGTAAGAAACGCTACAAATATTTCTGCAATTCTTGTTTTTTCTTTTCCCTGACAGAGGATGAAAGAGTAGGTACTTCATCATTTGTAATACTATCAGGACAAATGTTTGGAGTAGTCAATGTCAATGCTCCCCAAATGCGCACGCGCGCACACACACACACACACACACACACAGGTCCTTTTGTGATATTTTCTGAGCACAGCATGCAAGTAATGTGCTCCCTACGAGCACACAGGAAATAAATGAAAAAAAAAACTAGTATGTTAGACTGCTCACACTTCCTTTGACAGTTAAAAATACACACATGTACACACAAAAACACACACCAGGGTAACATTCCACAAGCAACTGCAGTGGTGACAATCGGCCCAGGCCAGGGACCAGCGTAAACAAACATGGCATGTTTGCGTCCGCCGCCTGCTCAAAAAACACCACTTTCTGGATCGACACAAACACACTCACACACGCATTCACCTCCTGCAGAGAACATCTGCATCATCCCGCCTCCCCCTTGTCCCGGAAACAGCTCTGACCGTTGCCACGGAAACCCAGCATCTAGCTATCATGAACACCCCCCGACCCCAGGGGAGTCAGAGCAAAGTTTGCTCCACAGATACACGATAGACTCAAATTATCTGTAATCACTGTCCTCACTTAACTAAGGTGCTGTGTTTCTGCTACTATTAATCTAAATAAATTTAAAAAAAGAAATACTTATAAGCAGAAAATCTAAATTGCTTCAACATCAAAGATTTCCAAACTTTTGGGGTCACAGTTTTCTCCCCACTGGGGGGCCACTTTCCCAATTTACAACCTCATAAACCTAACACTGGTAGGGCGAATGCCTATTTTCACATTAGAAGCGACTGGAGCCATTTCAATTTTAAATGTTTTCAGACTAAACACTTCAGATGTATGCGCTGTGATGTGTTACAATGATGTCAGAGTTTCTGCTCGTACAAAGACAAAATGGGTGAGAGTAAAGAACACACTATGCTGGCTTTGTTGCTGTAAATGGTTCCAATTTGCAGATTTGCACTTGAAAACAGAGCGCAATCCTTTACAGCAAATTATTTTGGGGACCCCTTTGCCAATAGTTATAGTAATGCTCAAATTTTAAGCATTATGTTTTACATGATAGGCTGTTTATCAAACCATTACCACTTGACAAAGCAACTTTAACATGACCTTTGTGTCACGCACTGGATCTTTTGATTTATGCTCAATTTAATCCAGCCTAGATATTAAATGCATATGCCATATGTAAAGGTCTGGTAACCTTCAGATTCTGTGTCCATGACACAGTGAAGTTAACACAAATGCAGCTGTGAGGGTTAAAGTATAACACATCAAATAGCTGCACATCAGTGATAGGCCTCTTTATCAAAGTTAATGAGCCAAGCTGCTGGCTCCTTCTTTCAAAATGCTTCAACAGTCCCAGCCCACTCAGTTCACTTCACTCCAGTAATCCATAAAATCGTCTGTGTGGCCGTCTCTCCAGTCTTTGTTTGCCTGTATTTTCCATTTTTTGCACATCTGTGTCACAGCCACTCGGGGTCTCTTAGTTCACTTAGAACTATGTATTTGTGCAATGAATGACTCTAAATGGGGCTGTTTCAAAAGAAGACAGAGTTTTAACTTTTTAACTTTGTAAAAAAATTTTAAAAGGGTAAAGCCATCAGATTTTGTTTTTGTTGCTTTTGGCCCCAGTGCAAAGTATTCTTGTTGGTTCTTTATGAATTAGGCTCGATATAATCTCTAATTTTTTTGTTTTTTATATTTCTTGGGATTGTTTCACCCCAATCCATCTGAATATTATTACTAAATCTTACATTTTCAAGTCACTTTGTCAAACAGAGTCGTACTGTTGTATAAATAGTGGTAACATCAAACCCAGCAAATGGGGATCCTAAAAACCTATGATCCTAATTGTAGGTTAATGAATAGGTTAAACAGAAAGAAAAATATTGTCCTATAAAATTTTACCTCCTTAACCTAATCCACAGTGTGTAAAACCACTCGATGTCAATACACTCATAGATTGTAATCAACTTAGAACTGTTTTCTTACCCCTCCCAATTCCAGTGTGTAACCCTACCTATGGTGGGACCACAGTAGGACAAACAACTCCGGCCACCATCTGTAGTGAGTGTAAGCTGTCAGTCTGCTTTTTACCTCAGCCATCAATATGTGCTCATGTTCAATTACTCAAAAAGCCTCCAAAGTTAATTTGTGAAATTAGTCTGAAATAACTCGATAAATCCGTGAATCCTTCTTCCGTCTGATGACAGCAATGCTAAGGTGAGTTGTTGTCGATTTCCAAACTTTTTGTCGGTACATGCAGCTGTTTTTGCTGCCGTTAGCCGCTGTTAGCTGTTAACCCAACATTGCTAGACTCACAGACACTTAGCTGGAGTTACGTTGGCTTATAACCAGCTGTTGTTATTAATTAGTGGCTTTTGTGAGCCATCTTGAGATTGTGAGGGACGCATGTCTAATGTACTGACAACAAATAATTGCAACAATATCTGGAAAAAAATGAGCATTTTTAATGCAGGTTGTTGTGTATCATAGAGCTCCGACTTTAGTACAATAGGTGAGGCTTGAAGATAATGGAGAGGATAAAATTTTATTATTGGATTGTCTCTTTGCGCTTTTGCTTTTTTGGAGAGGTGGACCCTTTCTCAGATGATAAAATATGTGAATGACCCTTTATATCTCGAGTCTGAAGGTCAGACACTAATTAAGTTTTGCTGGGAAGCCCCACGTGCACCTACAGTTTCTCTTCTCCTCCCAATTTGGCATTCTCAGCCACTGTATTCAAGATGAAGGGGCAACATGGTGGCTTCCACAAACTGACGCCCATTCCTATATATTTTTCATGGATTAATTCTAAGATTATGAGAATGCATCAGTTTGTAATTTCACACTAACTAATCAAAAAATTACAGACTGTACCTTTAAGAGCATCTAGGCTGATGCGATTTTGATATTTTTTCCCCCATTTTTGTCAAATTATATTTCAATAAACTGTTGGTAATATGCACTTTCACTGTTAAATAAATAAATGATCCAAAGACAATACTTCAGAGAGGAAGAAGGAGACTAATATAGTGATAATGCAGTTGTTTATCCCCTCCTGCTTGCTGCTTATACACATAGACATCATAAATCCACAAGCATTATGTAACTGCTGACAATAATCTGCATTTTGATCCCAGATGTAGTTAAATTTAGCTTATCCCTTTACATAGCTAACAGATTACGTGCCTCATGTATTCAGATAAAATTATCTGCAGAAAATCATCATATAGAGAATGATAAACTCAAAAAACAAAAATAAACCAGATTTCTGTTCCACATGCTTCACAGTCAAATATAAATCCAAACCCAAACAGAAACCAGCTCGTTAAGCTGCATCGTGGCCCTCATGTCTCTTTAAGACAACGTATTACCAGCAGGGACTGAGCCATTGCCACGGCACTTGAGCTGCTGTGCCAAATACACATACACACACACCCAAAAATCACTCACTGAGCCAAACTGGCACAAGACAAGCGCACAGGCAAGCGAGTTCCAAATTACTTCTTCATTCTCAGCTGACTGCAGGTTTCCCCCGACCTTATAGACAGTACATTTGCATAATGACTGAAACTAGCACCACTGAATGAACAATGGGCTCTGAGGTAAGTTTCTGAATCATTAATATGTAAACTGTCATGACCATTGACCAACAACCACTGATCAAAGCTCATTGATCATTGATCAGTGACCATGAGTACCGTTCACAGAGAGTTGGTGAATGGCTGCAATCACAGCATTGTAATAGGGCGAAAGATGTACCCTTAGGCCCCCTCCTCGATTCAGAGATGGTCTTTCCCTCTTCTTTGTAAATGGACTCTTTGACTCCCCGCTCAAACCAGCCTTCCTCCCTGTTCAAGATGTGTACATCCTTATCATTGAAAGTGTCCACTGGCCTGTAGGTGTTAATAGACTGCCGAGTCCTGGCCTGATGAGTTAGCTCTTCTGTATTGAGCCATCTGCTTCATCAGAGGTTGTTTGGTTTCCCCGATACACCACACTACTCTGTTTGTGTCGGGGGACCAGATCCTTGATGCGGACAAATTTTTAAAACAGCGTGTTTTGGTGTTTGAAAGCCAAAGATATGCATTGTTTAGAGAAAATGTTTCTCGACAGTCCCGATACTCCTGAAACATATGGGATCACCATTTTTGCCGAGGCAACAGTTGTCCTTCTTCTCTCCTGGATCGGCTGGAGAGAAGAAAGAAAGCTTTCTTCAGGTGCCTTCCCAGCTTTGACAAATGTCCAGCTGGGATAACAACATTTACTCAGGGCCTTCTTGATGTGATGTTCTTCTGCTTTGCTGGCCGCTGTATCTGTAGGGCTGGTGTTCGCTCTGTATTGTACCGTCCTAAGGACACCCAGTTTGTGCTCCAGTGATGAGAGTCGAACCTTAAATACTGATCCATATGCGTAGGTTTACAGTACACAGCAACATTTAAATGTCCCCCATTACTGATGGAAATCTCACAGCTAAGAAGGCTAAACTGTCATAAATCACATCCTCCCTGGTGAACTTAATGCAATCAGTGGTTGTTGATCAACGGTCATGACAACTTGCATATTAATGACGCAGAAACTGACCTCACAGCCCATTGTTTGTCAGTGGTGCTAGTTTTAGTCATTATGCTAATGTACCTTTTATAAGACTAAGAGGAAACTGCAGTCAGCTGAGACTGAAGAAGTCACTTGGATGAGCGACGTTTCTCCCACTGAAAAAGCGACGTCCAGATGAACAGAATCAACTCTTTGGGATTTCCTTACCTGACTGATTGAGCATGCATCAAGACAAATATGCTAATATAACTCACTGCACCACAACAGAGTCAGGACTCAGCAAATACAAACATATTGAAGCACAGAGCTTGTTTTAGAAATCAATGAAGGGAAAAAAAATTATCCTGAAGAGCTTTTGGCAAAAACAAAACAGTGAAGCCACATGCTTATTTTCTAAAAACCCTGTTACAGTTAAAATTTAATTTCTTGCTCTCTCTGTTATGGGGTAGATTTCCTTATTTATTTTCCTTACTTGTTCTCGTTGGTCGCATCATATCGAGGCATGGGATCCACATCGTTGCTGTTGACATCATAGCTTGCCTGAGGGTCCTGGAGGAGACATGGAGGTCAACACAAGTATAACAAAACATCATCTCACACACACACACACACACACACACACACACACACACACACACACACACACACACACACACACACACACAAAAATATCAAGCAAACAAGTGAATTCATTAGTAGAGTAGGTCCAACACTCTCTGTGAGTGTGTGTGTATAACTGGCTTGTAGATCGCCAAAAAGCTTCTCTAACCCAATCGAAGAGTTCACATCAACACGACTCACAACAGTTTTGTAAATCGAATGCAATCAGAGCTAACCCAATCTGCGGCACCACTGGCGCTTCGGCATAAACAAATCTAAGCATTAAGAGTAGCTAATAACAGCAGCGCAAAGAGGGTGTGAATCATTTCATCTGCGCAGCTGATTGATGGCTTTACCTGCTGCCTCAGGCCAACAAGTTAGTTCAACTATCAGTTCTCGGTCGTAGGTAGACATACCTCAGCACGCACACACACTAAAGTATGAGCCCACAGAGAGATAAACATGTACACACAGCATAACTGCACATCTGCAAGTTTAAGGAAGTTTTTCTCTGGAATTTAATTGCAGACACATGATGGGCTGATGATCCAAATGGCAGCAAATATCACTACCGAGGTCATCACATGACTGCTGTCTTCTGGAACACGACTTGGTTACATGGTAAAGAGAAACAGTGTGATTACAAAGCAGAATTTGTATTATTAAAATCACAATTATAATTGTCAGATTTTTATTTTTGTTTTCTCCACATTTACATAACTAGAAAAAGTTGCATTTCCTGCAAAAATGCAGTGTGAATGCTGTGAAGTGAAATCTAAAAACAGCAGAAGAAGGAGAACCATCTGCTGAAAACACTGTGTAGAAGCTCAACTCTTTGCTGAAAACTGCTGTATTTGAAAGGGTACACTGAACAGTGTCAATAAAGCGTACATGCAAGCGGGGAAGATGTGCGGCAACCGCCACAGGTAGGATTCGAACCACGGCAGCTGCTCATCCCACTGAGCCAAGCCAGTTCTGGTCACAAAGAAAGATATGATGAGAGGCAAAATGTACACTGTGCAGAAGAAGCTGAATTGTGCTGAAAAGAGTGGAAAATCTAAACTTTCTGCTGAAAAAAGCTGAAAAGAGGTGAAGAAGCTGTAGTTTCTTCTGAAAACAGCTGAAGAATCTGGAATTTGTGCTGAAAAGAGGTGAAAAAACTGAAAATTCTGCTGAAAAGGGGTGAAGAAGCTGAAATTTGTGTTGAAAAGAGTTAAAAAGGTTGAACTTTTAACTGAAAAATTATTGCCATAAGGGGGATTCGAACCCAGACCTCCCGCTCTGAGAATGGCTGCTCATCTCACTGAGCCAAAACACAGGTGACCCCGGCAAGCAATATCAGTGACCACACTGGTCATGTGGTCCCAGTCATCTCAATGGGACAAAATATGGCATAAAAAGCTTAATATTTCAAAAAGTATAAAAGTTCTGAGCACCAAAAGATATAGCAGTCATTAGCAGAAAGAGCAGAACAGGTTAAAATTTGAATGGTGAAAATTGGATGAAAACTGAGGGAGTAGTTAAGCGGAAACGGAGCAACTAGAATAATAAAGGATAAAGAATAAAGAGAAACAGGATCACAATAGTGTGGCACTGCATTGCTATGTATTAATCAGTGCACTGTGTTGTATATGTGACTTGTTAATCCTGAATGAGGCAGACTCATAGCCATTCATGCAAACACATGCAGGGGCATTTACATTTGAACTCATACACTTCCTCACTTGTCACACACCGACTCAAAGCCAATATGCGCACACACTGCCACTCATAGCCGCCCTACACGCGCATACATACACACTCACGTAGTTCTGATAGAGGTCTGGGTGGTTCCTCTCGATCCCGTCATCTAATATGGTCACCACCACATCTTTACCCGTGTAGCCCCTCTTCCACGCTCCCATGATGTTCATATCCGACTGGCAATTATGGACGTCATCGTTGCAGTGCTGCAGAGATGGAAGCAGATGGTGAGAAGAGAGCAGGTGGGGATAAACATATGAGGTGGGAGTTTAGGAACTCCGTCATGTTCTTGCAGATGTTCAGCTAGGAGTTACAAGTTATGAGCGTACTCATGTCACTTTCTTTCAACTTGGAGCAAGCAGGAGAGTTCTGATTTTACTTAGAGGGGAACGATTTCACTTCAACAACTCCAATCGAGTTAAAGCCCAGCGTTTTTGAAAAATACCTCACACAGTGCGTTTCAACCATTAGAAACAGACTCCAACTGCAACTACACACTGATCACCAACCAGTCATTACTTGCTGCCATTCAAGACCTGCATGATGTCATTGGGAATAGGGTGCCAAGAATAGGGATGGGAATCCAGAACCAGTTCCAACTGAGAACCTTTTCCAAATTGTCCAAATCACCGGAATCATCTGCCTCCAGGCTTACTAATTCCCTTTGTCAATGCTGGCATGCTCTCTGACAGTGGAAAAGAAAAAAAAACAATGACGTCAACTTCATGACAGAGAGGAGCTTCTGCACACCTGAAAGTTGAGTCTTTTTTTGTTCCGTTTCAAAACTGTGTTTAAACTCAAAGATAAACAGTTTTGCTCATGGCGAATACCTGTGTGGGCCTATTTTTTCCCCACCCGGAGAAAACCGGTCAAAGGTAAGACGTTAGTCCTTTTGTTAGCTATGATGTCAGCTGCATCCTTGCTCTTTAAGCAAGCCCACTAAGGAGGTAATATCCCAAAACCTGGCATTACTTCTCTGCACAAAACTAGAGCAAAAACATAATTCAAACATTCTCTCTATCGAGAGAGAGATAGATCTATCTATCTATATCTCTATCTATTAGGGGTGCAACGATATTCGTATCGATATTGAACCGTTCGATACAGTGCTTTCGGTTCGGTACGCATATGTATCGAACAATACAACATTTGTAATTTATTTTATCAACTTTTCTTCTGACGATGCTGTCTGTGTTGAGCGCTCAGTGAATCTGCGTTCGACTACTCCGCCTAGGCTGCACTGTCGAGCGCAGATCCACTGAGCGCTCAACACAGACAGCATAGTCAGAAGGAAGAGCGCAGGGCAAGCTAGGAAGACAGAAGTTAAGCTCTCCTTACAACATTCAGATCTGGCGTTTGGAATTATTTTGGTTTTCATGTGACGTATGACCCTGAAGGTAAGCGAGTCATGAACTAAAGTAAAACAGTATGTTGGATGTGCCATGCAATGCTCAATTACATGGGTGGGAACTAGTGTGTTAGCGCAGTTAGCTCGTTAACGTGTTGGCCGTCTAGCCCCATGCACGGGGCGATCGGCGGTAGCTCGTTAACGGAGATTTGCCGTGTTGTGGCGTTAAGGTCATTTCAACGAGATTAACCTGAAAGCACTAGTGGGAACACAACGAATATGACTGCACATTTACGCCGACATCATCCTAGTGCAAAGACAAAAACAACAAGCATGCTACTAACTTTAGCCGAGTCATTTAGACAGCTGTTAGCACATGATTCTCCTTATGCTGCTGAGAATATAGCCCAGAAGAAGCGGATAGTATAGCTTTTATTTTGGAAAGAGCCATTTCTCTGTAATAAACTCTCTTTTCCAAAGATGAGTGATTCCTCAATCAGATACAGGGCTCGCAATATCGCTAGCCCGACGTCCTGGGGCTAGCGATTTTTTCAGTCGGGCTACCAAAATCTATCTCTGCCCTGCCCGTCGGGCTATTGTAGGAAGGAAAAATATATGTCAATGCTTTTGCATTCTTTCAGAAATGTAGCTGGGTAATTATGTCATTGGCATCGGTGAGCCACTGTCAATATGTGACATATTGAAGTCGC